>NC_141599.1:22676211-22835479 GCF_047967505.1 Dipteris shenzhenensis
TGCTTTTTTTCGGATGTGCATCACACTGAAGCAAAATTGTGTTTAATGCTTGATGACAATGCAAAGCCTATCCAATGGGCAAAATATTTTTCACACACCTCAACATAGGTGTTTTTTATTTGCATACAAAGTGGCACTCCCATCCCATAAGTACTTGTTCGGATAACACACCTCGGAGCGCATTTTTTGACGGTTGTGCATAACACTGTGGGAAAACGGTGTATAATGTGTCATTGACCATGCAAAGCATATCCGATGGGCACAATACTTTGTAGGTGCCTTAACCTAGGTGGTATTGACTTGCATTCAAAGTTTTCCCCCATAAGTACTTGTTCAAATAACACACCTAGGACCGTGTTTTTTTATGCTTGTGCATGACACTAAGGCTGAAATGGTGTTTAATGTTGGGTCGACAATGCAAATCATATAGGATGGGCAAAATACTTTGCACGTGCCTCAACCCAAGTGGTATTGACCTGCTTGAAAAGGGACGCACCCATTCCATAAGTACTTGTTCGGATAATACACCAGGGAGCACATTTTTTTATGATGGTGCATAACACAAGGGGGGAAATGGTGTATAATGCGTGATCAACATGCAAATCATATTTGATGGGTACAATACTTTGCATGCACCTCAACCTAGATGGTATTGACTTGCATGAAAAGTGGCACCCCCATCCCATAAGTACTTATTTGAATAACACACCTAGGACCGTATCTTTTGATGGTTGTGCATGACACTAAGGCAAAAACGGTGTTTAATTCTTGATCGACCATATAAAGCATATCTGATGGGCACAATACTTTGGATAAGCCTAAACCTAGGTGGTATTGAGTTGCATGCAATGTTATGCCCCCATCCAATAAGTACTTGTTTGGATAACACACCTAGGAGCGTGTTTTTTTACGGATGTGCATCACACTAAGACAAAAATGGTGTTTAATTCTTGATCGAAGATGCAAAGCCTATCCGATGGGCACAATTCTTTGTACATGCCTAAACCTAGGTGGTATGTACTTTACATGTAAAGTGGCACGTCCATCCCATAAGTACTTGTTCGGATAACACACCTGGGAGTGATGGTGGTGCATAACACTAGGGGAAAAACTGTGTATAATGTGTGATCAACCATGCAAATCATATTTGATGGGCACAATACTTTGCATGCACCTCAACCTAGGTGGTACTGACTTGCATGCAAAGTGTCACCCCTATCCAATAAGTACTTGTTTGAATAACACACCTAGGACCATGTTTTTTAATGACTGTGCATGATACAAAGGCAAAAATGGTGTTTAATTCTTGATCGACCATACAAAGCATATCCGATGGTCACAATACTTTGCATGCACCTCAACCTAGGTGGTATTGAGTTGCATGCAAAGTGGCGCCCCCATCCGAAAAGTATTTTTTTGGATAACACACCTAGGAGGTTGCGAAGTAAGTAGTTTTTAAAAAGGCATGGTTTAATGGATAGCCTATTTTAAGTAACAATTGACATTAGAAAATTATTGATGAGGTTAGTAGTTTCAAAAAAAGTGAGTTTATTATGAAAACAATTGAGTCTAATTATTATGAAAACAATTGCGCTTAGTAGGATATTTATTAATCAAAAGGAAAGAGAAGGGTGACATTAGAAAACTATTTATGATGTTAGTAGTTTTGAAAAGACGTGTTTATTATGAAAACAATTGAGTATAATTATTATGAAAACAATTGCGCTTAGTAGGATATTTATTAATCAAAAAGAAAGAGAAGGATGAAAGGAAAGGAAAAGGAAAAAGACTAGTGAAAAGAAAGAAAAGGAAAAGGAAAAAGAAGGGTACAAAGGGAAATTCTTAATTTGCCCTAAAAAAGTATAAAAGGTCTTCGTCCCTTCATTCATTCCTATCTCCATCAATTGGAGCAAGAAGCAAGAAGGAGCAAGAGGAAGGATCAAGCAGAGTCTACATCCTATCTACAAAACCTTCAACCAGCTTAGCCAGGTATGAAGAATTTATATTCATGTTTTCTTTTCTTAAATATTTAAGAAAGAGAAATTGAAAGAGAAGAGAGAGGGGAAAATAAACTTTTTAGGAAAAAGAGGGAGGCCATGGCTGACGGGAGAAGCAAGGATGGGAGGAAAGGAGAAGAGAGGCGATGGACAAGAGGAGGGGAAGGAAGAGAGGAGGACGATGAATGACAGAAGGGGCAAGGGGAGAGAGCAATGAAGGGGAGAAGGATGACGGAAGGGGGAAGGGGAGAGGGCGAAAAAAGGGAGGAAGGCCTTCCCCTCTGCTTATTCCTTGGCAACCACAATCGCCAAGGAATAAGGGGAGGGGGATAACCCCTTCCCTTTACGACAGGCGAGTGGACTGTGTCGAGCAGGCGAGCACGTGGCGGATTGCGGAAAACTCCATCAAACCAGCGGTCAGACTATGTCGGACGAGCGAGCGGCAGACTACATCTAATGGGGGTGAGCGGGCGCGCAGCGGATTGCGATAGGCGAACACGATAGACTGTGGGTAGGCGAAAGTAAGCAAAAGCGTGACGGGCGGGTCGACGGACAGACTACGAATTACGGCAGGTGGATGGTGGACTACAGTGAACGATGGACTACATTGGGTGGGAAGGCAATGGCAGACAGGCAGAAGTGAGCGGCGACTGCAACGGACAGGCGGGTGGGCGAAAGCGCGATACGACAGACGAAGGTGAAAGTGCAAGACGGCGGACGAAAGCGCAGTGGGCACTCGACGGTGGGCAGACAAAAGCAATCTACAGCGAGCGAGCAGAAGTGCGACGGACGACAGACACTCGGTAGTGGGTAGAGGAGGGAGAGAAGACAGTGTGAAGAGAATGGTAGAGAAGGAAGGAGTCTCACTTGCAGCTTTCTCACATACATAATGTGGGAATATACACAAAGGTGGAGGCTGAAAACAATTTTCCTGTTTTTAGTTATGAAAGCCAAAAGAACTCTTTGTACAAAGGAATAGGTGAACCCTATATGTGATAATGCCTTATCTGCTAGTTTTGATATAAAAGTTATTAAGTAATAATAAGCTCAATGATTATTTATTGTTTCTTTTTTGAGTTGCTAATTTATTTTTGTACATAAAACAGGTATTCATCCTAATAGAGGATATGGATGTGGTGTTATATAAGAAGAATAAAGTGGTGGCTTTTGGAAAAATTGATAGTCTTGATCCTATGAACATGTGTCATTTCCAACGTTGTGGTGAGAGAAGATGTGTACTAATAATCACCAACGTTGTAATATGTTGAATTCAACAAACTCTTTTCATATGGTGTCATATTTTCACTTTATCAGCATAGTGTTAAAATTGAACTAGAGTTCGAAGACTGCTACTATTATTATTATAGTTATTGGATGGGGGCAGCATGCACAAGTTTGGAAATTATAGCTTCATTGAGCCATTTTTTTTTTAATTAGAGATCACCACTTGACTTTTTAGCTTAATAAGGCCATATTTGTATATAAGTGACCCATTTAGTGCTCTTAAAAACCCAATTTTTGAGCTCACTAAGTGAACTTAAGTGGAGAGGATATGCTCCAAAAAAAATTCCAAACCAAGAGAGAAAGTCCAAAATTTTTGAATACTGTGTTGAGGGTGGTTCAAGAACCCAAGTGAGTCCTCCTAGAATTGTTTGCCCAAAGTTACCATGGATTCTTTCCAAGGTAGATGAGGCAAGGGTCAAGGCAGATATTGCATCTTTTCAGACACCCGTGAGACACATGCATTGCCCGAGGGGAGCATTTACAAAGGACAATAAGCTTAGTGGCCTTTGAGGCCATGATTGACTCAAGGTCTTATAGGTATTCTATACGTTAGCTTGAAAGAAGAGTAGAACTAAGATTGTGATGCTTTCGTGTACAACTTATATGATTGTGACACATTATTATAACTCCTTTGTTGCTTGGATAGTTTATCGTCCCAATTACAGTGAGAGGATGCTTATCAGAAGATGTTAGAAAAACTATTTACTACATCAGTGGCATTGTCAGGTATGCTCACTATCATATCACCTTCATTATATTTCATACAATTTTAAATGATCGATAAAAAATATTGAATCTTATGAGTGCATGTGGAATAGGTGGATCTCACAAAAAGAGATATTTATATCGAGCATCGAGAGGGCTAAGGTGGACTCCATTGAAGCTATGTGCTTGCTTGAGAAGCACTTTCCCTCAAGCATTATGATGACTCAAGTGCACTTGCTTGTACACATAATTGATAAGGTCGCCATTGCAGGAACTGTTCATAGTCGGATGTTTTTCCTTGAACAGTTTATGAAAACTTTGAAGGAATTTGTAAGGCAAAGAGCTAGACCCAAAGCAAGCATGGTAGAGGGATGGCTTGTACAAGAGTCATTAGTATACATCATAGAGTTTCTTGCATCCATGGATCCCGATATGCCACACACTCAGAACATCAAGGACGATGATCGTGTCATTGCAGAGGTTCCCCAAGGTAAAGGGGTTAAAAGAAAGATAAGCATAGAGCAAAGAGAGAAATTCAATAAGTTTTGTCTTCCCAATAGTCCCGAGATGCAAAGATGGATGGAGAGATATGAAGAGGCCAAAGCAAAAAGAATAAATGAGAGGACGAGATTTAGAGTCATGCAGAGGTGGAGGGTGCCATGTCCACTAGACCTTGCTCTTCTCCCCAGACACATGTCCCATGATTGGCTACAAGAAGCTCTTCATGAAGCCGGAGATGGAGAGAATGTAATCAATCGAGAGCTAGAGCTTGTAGTCAGATGTATGCCACATGTAAGTTTTTAACCTTTCTACTTAATTTGGGTATTTATGATCACAATTAATACAAAATGCATCCTCATTGTTTTAATCATGTTCTTTTGTAGTACAAAAAATACAATGCATTGTGGTTACATAGATGGCATTTTCATGTGGAATGCATCGATTCAAGGAGTCACATATGATTGTGGAGTTGTGGATAATACAAGATAACCGAGCAAGTGCTTCTAATACCAATCTTCTCTCCTCGTAATTAGATTCTTGTGAGACCATACGTGACATCTATGAAGTTGATTTTAGACAATTTAGTATTTTCATTCTTGATGTCAAATGGTTTAGAACCATCTACAATGGTCCCAATGCTACAGTCTAGAGAGACAGCAGTGGTTTCTTTGCCATTGACTCCACTAGATCCTGAACCAATGAAAGTGATACTTTTGTTCTTCCAGAGCATTGTGAAGAGGAACATACTAATGAATTGATTAAAAGCTAATATCTTCATTTTCAAACAAATGTTGGTAGATGTTCTTTTTTTACATAAAGCATAAATGAATATAATTACTAGAACCTAATTTGTATCTTCAAAGTAGGTGGTCTTTCATCCGAATTGTTTGGATGGATCCAAGATGGTGGTATGTGATCCAAGTTGCTTCTCGAAACAAACATATTTTTGAAGATAGGAATGTGGATACGGAGATGTCGACAGAAGATCGAAATAATGATGCCAATGGATCTATAGGGAAAAGGATGAAGATGAGGATATGGGCCATGAAGGTGACAATAATGACATTGTAATGGAGGAAGGTAGAGATCACGACTTTGCAAAAGAAGAGGGAGAACTAAAGGCCAGTGAACTAGAGGATCAAGTCTTAGCTAGACATACAAATAGGAGATGATGTAAGTGATCAATTGCATGTAAACCTTGAGATAAGACATATTTGGTGTGCAAGACATGGCTCAAGACGAACCCGTCCATGTAAATGCTATTGATTCATTGTTTTGACATCGACGAGACTTCCTATGTGTAATTTGACCCTCACATTTTTATAGTGACATTTTGTATATTAATCTGCATGTTAAGTTTACTTATCAATATATGAGCATTTTGATCCCAATTTTAATGTACATACTTTCTTTTTTTTAACCTTTAAATGATCAAACTTGTGGTCCAAAATTATTTTAAAACCCTTGATAATGACATTCTATAAGAACAATAGTAGTCGATATATATGTCGATACATATCGACCTCAATAGCTACATACATAGACTACCATATTGACTATGATTTTGACATACACCTGCACCTGCAACACTTTGCACGTTCCCCTTAATTAAATTCATTAATTTGTATCTACCACCTCTATTAACCCAATTAACCTAAGGCACGTCCCACCATCACCCTTGAATACATTAATCAACACACCTTAATTGACATTCATGTCAATCAACCTTAATCACCTTATGTTAATCGACCCTCATGCATGTGTGACGATTACTAACGCCTATTTTTAAAGATTGTGGGCTCCTATCAATATTGTGATGTAAGTCTCATAAAATCGTATTTTGGATTCATGACCTAGAGAATTTATTCAAGGGAGAGAATAAGGTGAAGATGTTGTCTCTTTATCGCCTCTATTAACCCAATTAACCTAAGGTCGTATCACCCTCTGTGTACTACCCTCACCCTTTGCGTACTACCCTCACCGACTCTACCTCACCCTCTACGCACTACCCTCATCCTACCTCTCTCAATCGCCTATTTTTAAAGATTGTGGGCTCCTATCAATATTGTGATGTAAGTCTCATAAAATCGTATTTTGGATTCATGACCTAGAGAATTTATTCAAGGGAGAGAATAAGGTGAAGATGTTGTCTCTTTATCGCCTCTATTAACCCAATTAACCTAAGGTCGTATCACCCTCTGTGTACTACCCTCACCCTTTGCGTACTACCCTCACCGACTCTACCTCACCCTCTACGCACTACCCTCATCCTACCTCTCTCCGTTCCATGCTCTTCCTCCTCTCAAACTTTCCTCCCTTCCCTTTGTCATGCCTCAACCCCCTCCCTTCCATATACTCACTAGAGGCAACCACAAACTTTCCCAAATCAAACATCTTGAGCTCCAACAAACTCTCAAATTGGCCAACACAATCCACCACCGCCCTTGAATACATTAATCAACACACCTTAATTGACATTCAATCAACCTTAATCACAAACCTTAATTGTGCAAAAAATACTAATGATAATTTTAAAAGATTGTGCACTCCTATTTAGCTTGAACTCCTATTTAACTTGAACCTTTTAAACATAAGGTTCATTAGGCTGACATTTTACCATCTTTGATCATTGCAAGCTCAAAAACCTGTTTTTTTTAACAATCTTTATTTTGGGAATCTTCTAGAGTGACATCCATGCACAGTGTTCAGGTGGCTATTTAGAATTTATCCATGGCTATTTAGAATTTATCCATTACTTAGAACATTTAACTCTATGGAACATTTAACTCTATGGATCGATGCAACTTTAGATGGACTGGAAAACATGTTTTCCAACAATATCTTTATATTGGGGACCAGTTCTCGGGCATTGCCAAAGGTAGCTGAATGGGTCCCCCAAATTTAAAAGAATTCAAAAGCTACTCGAATTAGAATTCGTAACTCATACACGCCAAAAGGGCATTTAAAGCCTCTTTCTTTAAAGACTTTATAGTGAGTTTGGCATGAGGGTTTGGAATATAGGCTATCCACAGACGATTTGCTACGATCAGCTTTTTGCTCTTACCTAGTAAAGTAGGTTGACTAGTCTAAATAGCGTGAAGCATGCCCAACCTGGCACACGGCACACGCCTCTCAAAACAAAATCCTGCTCCCTGCACACCTCTTTACTGTGGATACAGTCTGTCGTATTTTGTATAAAAATGTAGGTAGCGATTTGCAACTGTCATGCATACTCTCTAAACACAGGGACCTATACACTCTTCGCCTGTGGATTCGAACTTGGTACGCAGATCATCCAGCAAATATCAGAGTCAGTACGTAGCTTATAGCTAAAATGGCCCGTCGGAAAACTGAAACAGTATATAAACTCCTGACGAAGATTGATATAAGGATATGCTAATCGCTTTTTTGAGACGTTAGAATGGCAAACTGTCCTTTGAGACGCTAGTGGTTTTACGCGGGTAGATGCAAGGTGTATACAGCTTGCTGAATTCACTGGAACCTATCGCTGATCAGCCACGCTATCGCAAGAATTGACATACATTCTAAGGTGATTTAACATGTTTATTAGATGTCTAATGAGTCGATAATTAACATCATTAGGTCTCACTACACTGTACACGATATGTAATTCTTGCTTTTATCTTCCAGGTAATCTAACAGCCCGTTAGAAACATCATAATGTCTGCAAAACTGGGGATTTGTTAGCAAGAAACATCATAATGTCTGCAAAATTGGGGACTGATATCAGCAGGACGCACCTTCTATCATTTTTCAGGATCAAAGCTTGGCCAGAGCTTTACGATTAAGAGCTACTCATGGCATGTCAAAACACATTCGTTGTAGTTTCTACGTCATTCTGAACACTTTTGAAGGATCATAAGCTTTGACAGAGAGCTAGACATTGCGTATCAAAAGAGATTCGTTGTAGTTTGTACGTCGGTGTAAATAACTTAAGCACTTACGTAGGGTATATTCAAGCATTGTACAGCATAACTCAGCCTTGCAGGGTTCCTAGGGATGCTAGGCCGGAATTTGCGACTCTATACTGAGAAATCCCACAAATGTACACCATTATCAGCCCCGCAACAAGCCAAACAACCATTGCTGGCAGCAAAATCATACACATCCGATAGTTGCTCCGGCAGTCGATACAGATGTGCACCCGAAGAAGCATTCCAAACATCGATCACTCCAGAGTCGCACAAAAACACATGCCAGGAGTTTAGAGCGCCATATACCGTTGCATCCACTGCCATTGGACGCATCTGCAACCTTGTCAACTCCAGCAAAGTTTCCGAGGCAAGAACCCTTCCTATACCGTTGGCAGAGACAACAAAAGAATGGCTTCCCTTGACATCGAGAGTGTCACGGAGAACTTGATCCGGGTAATTCAGATTAGTGTTGACACCTTGCGTTTCTATATCGATGACACACAGCCTTGATCTCGTGGCAATCAACAGAAGCCGATCCTCACTTATACGTACTCGCGCTATATGATCAAGCTGATCAGTGAGAAGATGCCACCCTCTCAAAGCATCAGAATCAGTAACATCGCCACCATTGTAAATGAGATCCTCAGACGCACCATTCCAGATATGTATAGAGTGTCCGGGTGTCCCGGCATATAAGCCTACCCACCAAGTCGCAGTGCCTGTGAAATCTACAAGTGCGCCATCATTTAGAACATTGCCAAGATGCGCCCTCCTGTACTGCCCTCGCAGTATATTTCCAACAAACACGCTGCCGTCCAGCGATGCAAATATAACCCGGTCATCGTCAAGGAAAAGACCTGCAATGGCCCTTGAATGAAGACCAATCCGGCTTTCGTGTACAGGAATCAACGTGCATATGCATTCTTTGCTGCTGATGCTGAACACGCGCAAAGCTCCATCCGAGAAGCCTCCTGCTAAATATTTGGCTGACAAAGCCAAGCAACGACAACTGCCCCCGTTGTTAGACTCGCCCGACTCCTCATAGTCGAGAACTGAGTGCTCGGCCCTTCCCCTTCGGAAATTCGAAGCGGTTCTGTGAAGCATGCGGTAGTCCGAGTGCCACGACGGTCCAACCATCTGCTCTTGATTCCAAATTGATCGTGTGAGATTTTCCCAGAGAATTTCAGATTGTGCAACGCTCCGCCAGCTCGAGCAGACCTGGAACGTATCCAGCAAACAGATGCGTCAAATCCCGTATTGATGTCCTAATGACGTACAAATGAACGAACACAACGTGCGTTTTTTTCTTTAAACAGCGAACGAGCTCGCCCACCGTCAGGGAAATTAAAATCTTCAGGTGAACTGCCTCTCTTGACTTGTTGTTTGGACGCATGCGCTGTGCACTATTGTCGTGAGTGAAAGCAATGCAACTACACTATCGATGCTGTGATTTAAGTCAGTACGCAGAAAGTGTCAGAAGTTCTTCAGCTCGCTCGTTAAAACGATCAAATCGAATGGCCCGTCACGTTGATCAATGCAATCGTGAGAGCGACAGAGCAGAATCGGTGACCGACCTGGAAAAGGGTGGCGAGGGCAGGACCAGGAGCAAGGGGTCCGGCGGCTTGGGAGGCCTGGAGGGCCACTTGGAGAGCGACGACTTCGATACACACGTCGGGCCAGAGGGAGGCCAGGGAGGCTGAGACGGCTCGGGCCGAAGAGGGGCCGACGTGCTGCTGAAGCGGGAGCGGGCCTCGAGCTGGATCTGGTTGATGCTGTGGTTGCACTTGAGCGTGTTCTTCTTCGTCTTGCGGGAGAGCTTGATGGGGATAAGCTTGACGGGGATAACGATCTGGCTGTTGCTCAGCTGGTTGCTGTTGAACTTCTTCTTCCGGGAGAGCTTGATGGGGTTGACGATCTTGTTCTTCGTCTTGAAGGGGATGACGATCTGGTTGTTGCTGTTGCTGCTGTTGAGAGTGCGCTTCTTCGATTTGCGGGAGAGCTTGACGGGGATGATGAGGCTCCGTTTGCTGCAGTTGTTGCGGGGGTGAAGAGAGCTGTTGTGGAAGCGGGGGCGGAAGTTGGAGCTGGGGATATTGGTGGAGGTGCTGCTCCTGATTGGAAGCAAAGAGGAGGGGATGTAGAGGAAATGCGTGCTGTTGGGGGGGTTGGCTTTCGTGGATGGGAGGCTGGGGCTCATCGTAAGGTGGTGGTGGGTGGCTGGGTGAAGAAGATGGTGTTTCATCCTCCATTTGAACGTCCAACCTTATGGGCACCCCTACCTCACCCTCCGTACCCCCAATCCCTATCCATCATCCCTCGCTCCTTTTTGCCTTCCTTTTTTTCTCCACTCACACATGGTTGTTGTAATTGTGGGAGATGGTGATATGGCAATTGGAAGAGGTCCAGGAGAGGCAGATATGGAGGCTCATGGAAGGGTGTTGGCTAGGGATGGTCGAGCCTAGGGGAGGAGGGTCTTTCTTCATTCGAAAGTCATGCTTTATTGTCAAGGTCCGGGGTCCAAATCGATCATCCGGCCTCATCAAAGTGTGTTCCCCCTCGCTCTCCTCCCTCTCGCGACCTCCCCCCATCTCCCCCTCCCCCAACACACACCATCCGGCCTCATCAAAGTGTGTTCCCCCCCACCCCCCTCCCTCTCGCGACCTCCCCCCCCGCATCTCCCTTAACACACACACACACATACATGCTTCCTCAACTCATCATGCCTCCTCCCATGGGGTTCCTCAGTATACAATTGTCCTCACCTTTTCCTTTTCTCCATATTTGGAGGGCTTCCATATTTGCAAGGCTTCTAACTCTGTTAATATAGAGAATTCATATGCTCATCAACGTGTTTCTAGGAGGGAGCCTTGTCAACATGTTTCTAGCACGGAGCCTCGATCTCATAAGTCTTCAACCTATTGCAAATGACATACCTCTTGAGTGAATTTATCTCAGGATGTGCCAAGTAGTTGTATGTGGAGGAATGAATAAAGACGGCAAGGGAATGAAGCAACTGCTCACCTCGCCATGCTTACTAGCTTGAAAATGGGAGGATGGATTCCCCTGCGTGGGAATCTACTCTTAGACTTCATCTCCTCGTCTTTTTTTTCCAGCTCCATCCCCATCCAAACATCTATCATAAAGTCTTTTCCCAATTACAACAAATATAAGTTCCACCTCCTCCTAAGCTACACACTTCCATTTGTCGCTTCTTTTTCTTTTTCTTTTTCTTCATTTGAGAAATTTGAGCATGTTTGTCACTTCTTCTATGCATAGACATAGTAGATCAACCCTTGGTCCACCTATGGACAGTTACAGTTTGCCTCTTGCATGTAGATCACAACTCGCAAACGATCTCTCTATGAATTAGCCCTAAATGTTTGTGAGTGAATTCACTCACTTTATTCACCAACACAATGCTCAAAGTAGAAGGTGGGGCCTATGACTAGGTTCTTTTGTGACACATAAGATGAGCAACAAGCTCTCCATTTGCCACATGTGATATGGCTCAAAGAGTTTTTTTTTTTAAACAAAAAGTGCCGTGTCTATTAAGTGGGTGGTCAGTCCAAACAAAAAGTAATGACCATGATACAAAAATTGGTCAATGGGCAGAGCCCTGGACCTTTGCTGCATGCAGCATACCCCACCCTTACCCACCGAGTACCCACCTACCATATAGTCATCTACATCTTCCAAAGCATTACTAACCACCTGATCATCCTATCTCAACATTTTGGTGAGATCTTTCATGTATATCCTCACCGCTCTAAGGATCTGGGACTCTCTCAGTGCAATACCTATTGGCTTACAAAACACTAAGCTATTGCGGACTTCCCACACACCCAAGAGGATGACTGCTCAGATATAGGGCTAACTGGCTACCAAAGTAGATGTGACGATTATAGACATCCCAAGTAAT
Organism: Dipteris shenzhenensis; assembly: GCF_047967505.1. NCBI lineage: Eukaryota > Viridiplantae > Streptophyta > Polypodiopsida > Gleicheniales > Dipteridaceae > Dipteris > Dipteris shenzhenensis. Next base: position 22,688,553 of record NC_141599.1, read on the forward strand.
GCTCTGTGCCATTTGCTCATCATCATGCTATGTAAAGTCTATTTATAGGGAGGCGGGAAAAAAATCTACACCTTTAGAAGACAATTCCTGCAATTCTTCATAGTAACACAGGGTTTTTCTATCATTGACATCGAATTATTTGAGTTATGGCAAACTATTAGTGTTTGTATCTGTGTTCATTCTTGCAAACTATCTATGTGACAAAAGCACATTTTTCATCTTTGACAGCTTCCCATTACATGTTGTTGCCCAAATACATGCGTCACTTTGAGCATATTTCACAACATTAAATCCATGGGACCAAGCCTGATTTTCTACAAAACCATCAAAACATGCATCATGGTGTAGCTTGCAGAACATCAGTGCATTCGGATAAATTTTACAAGGGAAGGTCACTAAGCTTGGTTTTTGAATTGGGGAAGGTGGGGTCAATCGTAAGTGATAAAATGACATTACAAATAGATTTCGTAAGGGCGAAGAACGGTCACAAGCTAGGGCAGGGTTACGTGGAAGCAACACTCTTCTCATGCAATTTCTTCCTTTCATATGTGGTTGTCTGGATGAATTTTAGAGATATGACATTTCTTTTTGTTTTCCCAATATGACCAAATCATAACAACATTATTTGGAATAGGTAACACATTAATTTTGTTTTTTCTCACACTAGCTAATGGTGTAAGAAGTGCAAAGGCCATTATATGCTACCTAGTGGTGACATACATTGCTCCTTGCTTTGTCTAAGTACTAGCCCAAATTCTCAACCTTCTCCTCTTTTTTCCAAGACCTTTAGACAAATCTCTATCGCCATAAATTTGGGATGCATGGCTAATACGCTAAGATATCCTTGCAAGGTGTCGCACTCTATGCACTTTTCAGGAAATCTCAATTGCTAGCCTGTAAATATTTTACAAAATTGACTTACAATAAAGATATGACCAATCGGTTTTTCTTTCATATAAGTTTATGTGTTTGTCTTCATCTTGAAGTTCAAGAATTCAATATGCAATGTAGTCTCAACCATTTATTTATATCCACTAAGAGAGTATGTGTTTCCCTGTTTCAACTTAGTTTCATTGAATCCATTTGAATGGTCCTCACTATGTGAAATTAGCACACAAAATACCCCTATGATTTTTTAACAAGTTGAAGTGAAACACCGATGGGCTATCTACTTGCTAGATGCTTCAATACTTGGAGACCTACTTCTTAATGATAAGTCACAATGCTTGATGCTAGACTTCTTGATGACAAAGCACTTGATGCTAAAAAGATCAATGCTCAGTACTCAAACACTTGATAACTTGATGCTTGGCTATTTGGAAGTTTTCAAGGTCATGAGATTTCTAGGATACTAACATTTGGATAAGAGATATTGGACACTCCTTGATAACTTGATGCTTGGATACTTGGAAGCTTGTTTTTTGGCCTTGAGATTTCTAGACAAATTATAAAAGCTTTCTAGTAGATGCTTGGATGCTTGGATTCCTTTAAGAGCTTGATACTCAACATCCCCTTCGTTCTTGATCACTGAAAACCAAGTAAGCACAAAAAGATTCTCTATCAATACTTAGTGCTTGGAGAATTGATTTTTTTTAAACATGGAGGAGTAATACGTTTGAAACTCAAACAAAGCTTTTAACACAAGTGCACTTGCCCCGGTAGTTAGCTCGATGCTCTTAGATATGTCTGCAAGTCTTTTTGCAGGCTAGGTTGTACGCAGCACAAGCCTCGGGTGTCTAGCCTGCTTGTAGGCCAAATTTTGTATCTTTGTGCCTTTTTCTAGGACCTGCTAGAGAGCTTAGTGAGAGTTTATGGTCCAGGTTATCTGGAAATATTCTTGGGATTTCATTTCTCAAGATGGTTCTTTTGTTTGCGAACCTTGCCAAAGGGAAGGAGGGATTGAAACAGACCCTCAGAGCATGGTGCCTATAAGACTTCAGGTTGTTTGCTCATTATGAGGGGGACATTGGAAGATCGTGGCATTTGGGTTGCTCAAGTTCGAAGGCGGGAACGTGGCTGAAGGTGGTTGTAATGAAGGGGAAAAGGGGGCCAAGTTAAAGGCCCTTTTGAGACCCTTTAGGTGGAAAATGTGGAGGGACTATATAAGTCCCCATCCACCCCCTACTATGTACTTTTTGATGTGACATCTAATCCCATCTACTCCCACCTCCTTCCTCCTACGTGCTACCTACACTCTCTCTCCATGTCTCTCTTCCCCTCACTCTCTCTCTTCCTCTCCCTCTACCCCCTTTCCCTCCTCTCTCTCTCTCTCTTCCCTTCCTCTCCCCTCTCCTCTTTCCCCCTCCTTGCAATCTCTGGCACTTCACCAATTCAGATTCGGCCTCCTTCATTGCATTGGTATCAAAGCATTGCTCTTGCCACCTGCTTCTCTTTCCTTGCAACAAGCAAGTAGTTCACCGATCCCAAATCTTTGCTGGAAGTGAATCTCTGTCGTTGGCGTAGCTTCACTGAACTGACACCTATGCTCACAAGCAGAGAACCGTCCACCCATAAGACAAATGCCTATAGGATTGGCACCCCCACAACCACGATGTTGGGAAGAAGACGGTTGCTACTAGTCAACAACATGAGGTCCACCTGAATAAAGCTTCACCAAATCAATGTCAACTCCTAGTCTGACAAAGTTTTCCATTGGGAAAAGAAGATTCTTTTTTTGTTTTAAAAGAAAATCTCTTGGTGGTAAACCCAAAAAAAAGATTAGATACAAAAATTGCCGACTCGTAAGGGCATTCTTGCCAGCAGCCTACACTGCGAAAGCAATCAGTCAAGCCTCCCAAAGGCTTGATGGTTAGTTTTTCCTTGAGATCCGGGTGGAGGATGGCTTTAGTGCTAGCCGTATTAGCTCGGTGTTGCAGTCGAAATCAAGAGTCTTCCAAATCAAACTATTCTCTTGAACAAGGTGAAACTAGGTGTGCCAAAGGAGATGTGACAACCTCACCCTTAGATTATGGAAACCCTTAAATCCCCCCTGTGAGCTTATCCTTCAATCATAGCATTCATGTAAAGGCCTTACACAATGCCCATAATAAGAGAACCCAAAACAAAACACTAGGGCTTTACCTTTGCCATGCCAATAGAGCATGGCAGTGGTTCGATGCATACAAGAACGCTATGGTTCGGTTGTAAGCAGGGAAAAAATTAGGGGGTTTTTTGAGTGACACGGCTTATTTTTTGGGCTGAAAAATTCAAAGAATAGCCCATATATACAAAAAATTGCATATTTTGGCCAAACATTCGCCCCAAAACACTACAAAATCAGGTTTTTCACAACATTTTTCCTTATTTTCTATATTCTTTGCGTTCGATCGACAAAACATTTGCCATTCGCCCACCTACTTACAAACAAGAAATCATGGGGCTTGCTTATTTTTTACCATGGTTGTAAGAGGACGTTCCCACACCATTCTATTGCTTCACCAGAATGGACACCTTGGGCAACGCCTATTTGGACGCAAGAGCGTTTCCATGTGTCTGGACTTCCCCATGATCCCCAGCTTCACGCTCAGCTGTCAGGATGTCGAACCTGGTACACCGACTGCAATGGCCTTAGCCGGTTGAGCCTTCGCTCAGCTTTCACAGAAGTAACAGCATCCTTCCCCGCTCTACCTGCCTGCTGCCAATTTCCACAACGTCATTTCCATAATACCACATTTGATGCTGTTCTTCGCTTCATGAAGATGACATAACAAATCGTTTCAGAAGCTTCACGAGCTGCTGCTCACATAGTTTCTACTTGAACAACATGGCAATAGACAAGAATGGTAACTCTGCCAGAAATCATATTCGTGAAATGCATTCGTTAAGCCACAAGATAGAATGTAACAAAAATAAAATAAAAAAGGAAGAGCTTGTTCTTGTATCGTTCGTCAACTTCTTCTGCAGGTAGCTAGAATGCAAAATCTGAAGACAAACATTAACATCTGCAAACCTCGACTCTTTTTCCAAACAATTATGCAAAATCAATGAACGAAACATCTGCCCAACCAGTTTTTGATCAGACATTGGCTCAAGAACTTGAAATCCGAAGAACATGTACGAAATAATTGCTCGTTTCAGTCACGATATTAGAAATGAATTCCACAAAGACATTGAAAGAGCGCATTCCACGACCTACACATCCATAAGCCGTGCAATTTGTAGATTCATTCCTTTTACCGCCTTTAAAAATCCTCTTCCAAAAGTGCTCCATGATTCACATTTATTTAAAGAATTGCAGACTGTATTCAAACAAACCAGATTTAACCCCCAACAACATGGGTTACCCCAGATGCAGAGATGCCATCAAGCACACATAACATCACGCATGGCCGATGCCTCTGGTGCATCCTCTTCCACACTATATCCTGCATGCACATTCTCTATGATTGGATCGTTCATATCCAACCCAAAATCCTCTCTCTCCTCATCATAATCCAATGTGAGGTTATGCAAGATGCAACAGGCATGTATAAGTTTCGGTAGTCTCAAGAGATCCAAATTCTTGACCGGCCGAGATAAAAGAGTCTGGACATGTGCCCTTCAACCTGTTGAATGTGTGCTCAACCACAATACGGGTTGAAGACAATCGAAAATTATACTCTACCCGCGCATGATTCCTTGGCATTTGGTCCTTCCTGAAAGGTATACTCTTTGAAGATATCACGTCCCACCATAACCAACAGCCCTGCCAAGCAATCTCCTCGGCATTTCTTGTAAAATGTCATGTTTTGGATCACACATTTGTTGTTGTTGCATCCCGGCCACCCAATGTTGATATCTAGGAAACATATGTTTGCATCAACTACAACTTGAACAATCATGTTGTAGTTCTTATCTTTATCGTACTAGTGTGTGTTGTCCTCCACGGGTAGCTCTAAGAGAATGTGAGTACAATCTACTGACCCACAGCAATTTGGAAACCCTTGCAATTCCTTGAATCCCCTCTTCAATTCTGTCAACTATGACTGCGTCGTCAGCCACCGAAGCTTGTGACAGAGTTGAGAGCGAATGGCATCCACAAATTGTCGCACGAAGCGATAAGCTATTGACCTCCCCCAACATAATTACTCTGACAAGTGCACAAAGTTCATGCCAGATGCCAGCCATAGCAAGTAAATCGCCACCTTCCTCTCCACAGAAAATAATCTTCGTGACCACATAGGCCATGGTGCCTTGCTCTAGGTCCTCCCATAGAGTCACACAAATAAATGTGAACAACCCACAGGGCAAATGTAGTACCTCTCAAAACCGTCAATCATCTGCATGGACCAAGAAAACATAGTGGTTCCACCAGTGGATGGAACAAGGCTTAATGTACCACTGACCCATGGCTGGAGACATCAACCTAAAGTTGAGAATGCACTAACACAAGCTCTTGGTCCTGCGAACCTCCCTCACCATCTATGTCCATTGCATCTTAATTGAGGGGAGATCCTCCCTACCACACCTATTAGCATAAAGACAATGCTACCACAACACACGACATGCCATAATGCAGGCCTTTCTTCTATGGTTTTCTTAGTCCATCCATCTTGCCATTGAAAGATATTCTTGGTCCACCTTCATTCGTAAAATAAATTATACATACCACTTTAATACAAGACATTCAAAGACATAATACCACATTGTTAAAAGAAATAATACCACCTTACTACTCTTCAATTCACATTGAAAGAAATAATACAACAATAGAAATACAACACATTCAAAGAAATAATACCACATTGTTAAAAGAAATTGCTCAAACCACTTGAATTTAGAACACTACATTAAATAATGGACATAGTTTTAATAGTAAGTATTATGTTGATTGGTTCTAAATAAAAGAGGGGGAGAGGGAGAGAGAGAGAGAGAGAGAGAGAGAGAGAGAGAGAGAGAAAGAGTGAGAGTGAGAGAGTACATTTGTGTCAATAAATGTACTCGATGTAAATGTCATATGAGTAACAAGCAGATAAGATAGACAAAAAAAAAGGCTAATGTCCACACTAAATCCATGAGCTACCAGAGATAGCTATAGAAGTGTCACAGCTTGTCAGCGAGTTTCATCACACCCTGAGCCAGCAATCCTAACTAGCAGCCCTCTGTGCCTCAAGAGTCGCCTGACTAGATGCCCTCTGTGCCTCAAGAGTATTCTTGTGCCTCTTGTTATGCCCACCTCTGCCTCAAGCAAGGACTGCTTGATGGCTTTGTTTCCCTCCTCCATACGCTACTCAATCGTGTGCCTCTTGGTCTTCTTGTGTATCCTAGTGGATGAATCCATCTTCTCCACTAGAACCTCGTCAGGATCATGGTCCCCACACTCACCCACAGGTGTATGGGGGCTCCTGGTACTTCCTTCATGATCATCGATTCCTACAACACGCACTACAAGTAAGACTTCAAGCGAAGAATTGAATGTTGTGCTATATACGTTTTAAAATAAAGCAAAATAAGCTTGCACATAATATGGCATAGCAAGCATGGGGTGGACACTAAAGGGTGCATGGCCGAAAAGTGGTACTGGAAGAATGTGAGGGGGGGGCAACGGCTAAACTCAGGCACTAGAGGAAAGTGAGAGGTGGCATCGATGGTCACTCTAGGCGCTTGAGAAGGGCGAATGCCGAAGAAAGTGAAGGGGAACTGGTGAGCCATGAGAAGTTGCACCATACATAATTCATACAAAATCATTAGAATGTACATATAACCAAACAATTCATCCATAACAATTCAAAAGTAGGGAGTGGCAACATACGTTTTTGCTTTTAATATCTTATAACAGAATCTTGTAAGTGGAAAATTTATGCACAGATGCGACGGGAAACGCTCGCGAAACCTGCAAATCCTTGAACAACACAGCAACACTCTTCGAAAATATGCACAAACTCTCAAAACTCACAAATGGAAGAGATAGAACAAGCGTGTTGGGTGCAATCTCCCCCATAAGAGTGGTGCTCTCCTTCCACCTCCTATGTATTTATGTATATTTCCCAAAAAGCTTCCGAGCAAAAATTATACAAAAGCCCCGGTACTTTCCTCCATACACCCTTTTACAAAAAGCCCAGCCACCTTCTAGAATAGCTGGCTTTTTCTAAAAATAAAGCTTTTTCTAACTTTAGTTTATACACTCAGCCAAGCCACTAATATTCCAAAATTCAAATATGTACATAAGCTTTTGTAATCTCAAAAATTAGACATAAGCCTTATTCATCCCCGCATCACTAGAGTTGTGCCTATGCGCCCAAAATATGGCAGATCATGCTTGCCAGATGCCATCACCTGATCAATTACGCTTCCCCTGGATTCACACGATCAATAGTAATGAAATATTTCAAGCATAAGATAACCTTGGAATTAATCACCACAATCAATCAACCTTTCAGTATTATAGCAACGCGAAATCAATAAATCATAGATGAATGGTGCACACATGCGACACATACCATCTCATGGTGCACCTGATGCTACACATGAATATTTAAATCATACGGATGGTGCACACATGTTACACATACCATCATCGCATAAGTGGTGCACACAATGCTACACACTCATACAACCATAGCCTACGGAACAGCAAGCACACATGCATCAGCTGCGTGACAAAAATGCTGGATTTCACTAAACTAAATACTAAAGGATTAAATTAATGGGATAATTCCAATTCTTGTAACAATAGAACTAGTAACAATCAAAACTTACAAAACCTTCAAGTAGATTTGTAGCAAAAACTTAATGAACGTGCCTTGTAATTTAGAACATTGTAAACTAAAACATAACTAACACGTTGCCTATGAATTTGTCCACGAACATTGTTGGTGGCTTTGTTTTAGAGAACTTGGCACATCCATATAACTAAGTTCTCTAATTATTTATGTTTATCCTGTGCATTTGTCTACGAACATCACTGGTGGCTTTGTTTTAGAGAACTTGGCACATCCATTTGAACCACCTGTTGAGCATACTGTGGACAAAAGGGACAAGCCAATAGCCTATGCATTGCAAATTTCAAGCTGCAATACATGAGAATGTGTGTGTTGTGTGTATGTGGACTCATTAGCTCGTTTCACCAGCTACCGCAAATCTTTCCGCAAGAAACAACACTTCATCTGTAGCTTTTCACAAGTGAAAATGATTTTCTAACAGCTTGAATCTGAGCAGAGATCAGCATTGCATGCAACAGTATGGAGGAGGAGCAGTCGTCACCTCCTCCTCCTCTACTAGAATGTCAGAAGTACCCCACTAGATAATCAACTTGTTAGACCATAGCCACAAGCGACCAATCAATCATTTAGCTCGCTAGGAAAGTCGTCAAGGGCCATGGTAAAGAACTCCATGCCATTTAGTGTAGGTGAAGCCAATGAGCACATACAAATATTTGTGACTTCAACAAATCAGGCAGAGGTCTTGAGTAATCCCCTATCTATCTCTGATAACATTGGCACACAAATGATCAAAGGAGGCGAGCAGGTCCTGATTTAGCCATGTGGTAGAGCATGAGTAGCGACGATAAGGTAGACACAACACGACTGCATCAACTCTATTGTGTGCCGTTAATCCTGAAGGAATTACTTGGCTTCACAGTAGCAGCGCTCTACTCCCCTTGCTTGGGGACAATCGGCAAAACAACTACTGGAAGTGAATAGCTTCTAGAGACCTTTCTTGCCTAGAATATATTGATCGTACTTGAACCTTCGCTCATCTGGTAAGTGGTTCGGAGGCATAAAACTTTAGTGTCTAACTCACGAAAAGTAAAACAATGAAACTTCTACAACCTGGAACAAGAGCAGACAGAAATAGCCATGCAACTTTGAGAAGGTAGAAAATGAAAAGAAACATATCAGGAGATATGAAGCACAGGTTGATGGAAGTGTTGAAGGGGAGGTTGCAGAGCAAGAATCGATGTAGGGGAGGCTTCACACCATCATAACATTTGGTAAAACAACAGGCGAAAGCTTTCTATTGCAACAAACCAAGGGAAGCAACAAATTATTGAATTGGCGGTTTTGAGGTTCCGGTTGCTAGCCCTACGAGACTGACGGGAGGAGAAAATCACGCTTAGCATCATCATTTTGAGCGATGTTAGCGGGGTACTTTGGAGATCCGATCTCACAGGCGAAATTGGCGGAGGATGGCGTGGGATTTTGATTCAGAGTGTTCACAGAAAACCTTCAAAGTATATACAATCAACCTGCAACATTTTCATTTTTACCCATAAAAATTATTTTCTCAATTTTGTAAAATCTGCAAAATTTCAGGTAGTTTAGTTATATTTTAACCAAAAACTCGGTGAAAAATCTTCAAAATTTGAAACCCCAAGTTTTGTAATTTGTTGAGAAAACATAAAGAAAAAGGTTTTCTGGAAAAACGTATCTACGGGAGGCGTTTTGGGAAGTAAAGGTGGGTATGCATTCAAAGAAGAAGGTTGAACGTATGCACAGCCCACGCCCGAAGCCACCGCCTCCGCCACCGCCCAGCGCCGTAAGCCTACGCCAGTAAAATTAACTGCGTTGTTACGTGCGACGCCGTCTCCCGCCGCCCAATACCACATCTGTGTATAGCTCCCTCCTGCACCACCCTCCCACCACTCCCACGGCCTGCCTTGCCTTTTCGCTGGTCAACTTCTCGAAATCCCTGCCTCCTCCCTCCCCAATCCCGAGCTCGATCCTTCTCCCTCCCCCCTCGAAGCCTGCCCGCCTCGGCTCATCATCATTATCATCCGTTTCCAGCTTCTCTACTACTATTACAGAATTCCATCCTTCTCTCTTTGGATCGCTGCTTGATAATATATCTATCAGAAGGCTTTCCACTGCCTTCCGTTCCGCGACGTCTCGTCGTAGTAGAAGCTGGCAGCACCTGCGCTTCATGACTCTTCCGAGATTTCGGGCGCCCAGATTACTAGTCACATCTACTAGTACCCAACCCGCGAAATCTGGAACGGATGCGGCCGGGATTCCCGCCACACATTTCTTGTTCCGGGAAGCAATCGTAGATCGCCCTCTGACGCCCCGGATACGGATCGCAAAGGCTGCCAGTACGTCGTGAACAACGCGATGCGAGCCTGGAGAACGCGAATGGGAGCTAGAGGCGAGGCTACCACCATAGAGGCACCGACAGTGGAGGCGCCTTACATAACTTCAATTCAGAACTTCAGAAGCAGAGAGCTGTTTAGAAGTTAGGCAAGCAGCCTAGGCAGCCATAGCTATCCATTAATGGCACTCTATAGGTGCGCATGGGAACCTGACGAATTGGGTGTGAAGGCTCAAGATCTTTTGAATTCCAAGGTCGGATCTATCTGATTTTGCACACAATCATGATACAGTATTGCATGTTGCTTCCTGAAGTACTACGTCTGCTCGGGTTCCCCACATCATCTTCAGACTTCACTCATTGTGTGTTCCATCATAACAGGAAATTGGCATTCATCGAAACAATAAGATTCCCTCAATTTACCGGTTGTACAATTTTTGTCAAGTATGTACCTCTTATATCCAAATCTTTAAAACTAAGGTTTTTCAATAATTTTGCAGGTTTCTATGCAAAAATATAACTTGACTTAAAAATGTTGCAACTCAACTGAAATCTAACTTCACCTCATGACCTAATTCTCCGCCCCTCATCTCATAACCTAATGGAGATGAAACTTGCAATTTTTGTTCAATAAGGGCAATATGCATACTCATAGAGTGTTTCAATCAAAGCCACTTGGAGAGGAACCATTCAATGTAAAACCCAATGATGCTCTACTTTTATTTCTTATACTTTGTCATTAATTTACTTATAGATATCTATGAGTAGAGGTAATGGAAGTAGGCATGGCACATTTACACTAGCTTGGCACCACAAGATCAATGTAGGTACATATTGCTAATACATAGTTTTGAGTGGAGCTCTTTGAGAGACATTGACGATTTGCCATTCACAACAAGACAAAGTAACTATAGACGCGCAAAATAGCGAGCGCATCTATAGATGTTGCTAGAATAGTGAAAATACGAGCATGTCTAATAGCGCGTCTATTAGCAAGTTTGCGCGTCTATATTAGCACGTCTACACTGCGGATTTAGATGCGCAGACTCCGGATTTAGACGCAAAACAGAGAATACAGAAAGTGAGATTTTGGTGCAGGCTGATAAATGTACATCACTGCTTTTCAAACATTGCCCATGATTACCAAAGCACATAATTATAATAAAAATATCAATGCTTTTTGGCAAACCCACATATATAAAAATTAAGTGAGGTGAGGAGAATGAGACAATATGTAAAATAGTTTTGTCAATATCCATGATGGGCTATAGTTCAATCTCATCCTCAATGAGATCAACCCTTGCCAAACTATCTACTTCAAAATCCAAACCAGTGTTGGGATCTACAAATACATTCAGCCCACTACTACTTGTGCTACTCATGTGCTCATCGAAATCAACATCACCAATGGTAGGCTCGTCCTCATGGGTAATGGCCTCAATATCCATATCTCCTATCTTATGATCATCCTCCTCTCTCGTATCATGGTCATCATCACCTTCATGGCCATAATCATCCTTCATACGCTCCATATTAGTAAATGTACTATACATCACTTTGGAACGTGGCGTAATAGGTATGACATGCCACCACCTATTATTATCCACCATTGGTTGATAGACAACCTAATTCAAACACAAATACAATCATGTCATTTTCCTTGCATCGAAGGTATCAAATATTTAAAAGTGAGTATTTTTATATGTGTGTATAATACCTGTTCACATTGTTGCGGTAGTACTAGTGTGTCCTTACTTTGCCAAAACTTTGTGGAGTCAATAGTTACAAAGCCACTTGTATGGCATTTGATTGTTGCATTAGGGCCTCTTTCCACCACGTCCTTAAACCACTTTACATGCAAAACATACACAAAGAAGCGTCGAAAGTCAAGCTTAATAATATCTTGGATTATGCCACAATAATCATCCACAGCTCCATTGGCTCCCTCAAAGCTAGCAATGACGCCGCAATCTTGTGTGTTTCTCTTATCATCAATCCGTTGTGTTCGAAAATGCTTGCCCTCACACCATATAACATTGAACATAGTACACTACACCAAGACAAATACATTCTATATACCGACCTTGCTCATGCATCCCGTAGCATACTCCCATTCTTCCATTATGATATGCATCCCCTCATCTCTCTCTGCTCTCTCCATTTCGTTAAGTAGCCAATCCACATGAATATCCTTTGGAAGTGCTCTTAGATGCTGAGGGTATGGCACACGAGATCCATGGTGTGTACAAAAGAGGGCCCTTTCTCCTTGTCTTCTTGCCTTTGCATCCTCGTATCTTGTCACCCATCTTTTCATCACATCACTATTAAGCATGCAATAAAGGTTGATATTATTAAGCAACTCCATGTCTATTACTTTGCTTCGTCCTTTCCCTTGAGGCACAATAGAGGTCATCCTTAGGTCTTCATCATATCCATAGTCGTGGGAGAGAGCTATCCACATCAACAAGAAACTTAGAAATATATACAAGTGACTCTTGTACCAACTAACCCTCGACCATGCTACCTTTGAGCCTTGCATTTTGTTTCACGAAACCCTTCAAGGTCTTCATGAAGCACTCGAGAAAGAACAACCATCGTGCATGTACAGTACCGCAAATAGCAATCTCATCCACCAAATGCACTATGAGATGTAGTTAACTTGTGAAAATAGAACATGAAAATGTCTTCTCCACTAAACAAACCACCTCCATTGACATAACTCAAGCATTCTCAAGCGTGGTGGGATCTATTTTCTTTGAGCTCACATACCTAGAAAGGAAAAAGTACACCATATTAGCAATATGAATACCTTGCATGGAGCATTGATACGCTTCACATTTTGTATCCTGTAAAGTTCCTCACAAGACACCCATCTTGTAAATACAATCCTTCATGTCCTTCGATGCACTACGAGAAATGCTAGTAGGTAGTATGAACTGAACACACGAGGAATGGTTGATTAGTTGCTTCTAATTCACTCACAAATTTGGAAGGAAAAAGATATTATGTACATAAAATGCTTGGAGCATCTTGTGCCAATCATGAGATTTCAAGCCATATAATTGCTCTACACCTCTTTTCTTGCTCTTTGTGAAGGCCCCCTTCAAACACCTCATGCATCCAATAGGAGTATGAATTGTAGTGATAGCTCGTTTCACCACCACCATCTCTAGCTCTGATAATTGCCACGGTGCATGAGGTAAAAAGACACGCCCATTTGGCCTCTCTTGTGGCCAAGCTTCACGCATCCTCCCTGTGGTGCATAGATCCTTCCTTATGCCTGCAAATGTTCCCAAATGGGAGATGCCACATTCTTGAAGATATGCATGGGATCAAGCAGGTGATTGATCTTGAGGTGGGACCAATATGGTAAATGATAAAAGATGGAGTATCTAAACAAAAGTTGGTGTTAGCTGGCAATCTTTATTTCCATTCAATATAGCACATAATAGTTACAAACCCTTACCGGCTCATGCCAAGTGGTAGAGGAATCGTGGAACTGTCCCAAATTCTCATCCAATCTCCTGCAATGAGTGACTATGGGGGGACTTCATTCCAAGGGGTGACATATCTAGGATGATCAGGTGGAATAAATCAATGGTGATTCTCATAGATGACCTTATTCAATCCGTCTGCCCATGAGGCAACTAGCAAAGGACCACAAACAGGACATGCATGGTAACTTGATGTAGTGAGAACTAAACAATAGATGCAATTAAGAGTTCAAGGTCGGTTTAGGGTGCCACATTGATTGCCTACTCATAATTAAAAGTTCAATGCTTATCTGAACACTCGCTATAGCTTGGGAAGTCATGCATCATCCACATCAAGACTGCTTTGCAGTTGAAGCCTTGTGATGAGGGAGGCTTGCTCACATCATGCACCTCGATACCTCTCCAAAGTATCTCTAGCTCATCAATCAAAGGCTTCAAATAAACATCATGATTTTTTACGTATGTAGGAGTTCTCCACTTGCCATCGATTGATCGATGGGAGGAATGCCATGACATGAGCTCTACAATGGATATGCACTTGAACATATGTTGGATGTGAGGATTATGGGAAAATGTTGCAGAACCTTACGAGGCACATCCAAAATTTTGAGATATGCTCTACATCTTGCCTCTCCACAAGTAGGACACTCTCTTGCATTCTTATGTGGTCCACGAAACAGAATGCAATCGTTGATGCATGCATGGATGCGCTTGTAATTTAATCCTCCAAGAGAGGTCACATGTTGCCTTGCCATATCTCTTGAGGTCAGTAATTTATTCTCCCTTGGAAGCATTTTACACAACAGCCTGCATGTGAAGACCATAAATGAGAAAAAGCATTCGAGTAATTGACCCACTAGCATAAATCTCCATGTTTGCAAAATAGACTTTAAAGCTTACTTGAGTGATGCGAGTGATGCATTCAACTTGCATTGCTCCATCCATAGATGGTCTGCAAGTTTAGTAACTCAAGGGAGGCACGTAGAATAGAGAATGTGCACCCCTCAAATAGTGGAGTCGATGCTACGGTAAAAAGATCGTCCTGCTCCATGCTATCATCCCTACCTGAGGATTGATGGACATATAAATCTCGCACCATATCATCAAACACATCCTCCTCCACAGCCTCATGAGGTAATGGCGGAGGGCTATCACCATCACTCCATGCATCCGTAACCGTCCCTCCTGAAGATCCCACCTCATATCGTCGACGCTTTTCCTCCTCATGATGAGCATAGGGCAACATATGCAGGTGTGGCACTGCATCCTATATCAAATTAAAACGGGATCATAACTCAAACACATGAACACCCATAGGTATCTCAATCGACCTTAACTCTTTCACACTTACCATGTTTACAGTCGCATTCCATTCTCCATACTTTGAGGCGTGATTGAGTGTAATTTTGCATGCACGATACATGTTTCCTCGACATTGATCACACATACATTTGATTTTTTGCTCCAACCACATTTCGCGATGGTGGATACACAGGGATTCATCCCAACTAGAGCCACTTGATGAAGATGAAGACATCCTACATATAAACAACCCAAAAAATGTGTTCTTGCATGAGTTGTAAATGTCAAAACTCTGTGGAGCGTCTAAAAGTGCATCTAACACCGCATCTGAACTATGGAATGCGTCTATAGGTGCGTCTAAAACAACAGTGTAGATGTACTGATAGATGCGCGTTTAGATGCTCTTTTAGATGCGCAAACTACAAGCTGATTTTTAAACCTACTTTTAGCACGCTTGCTTTCCTTCACATACTTTTAGCGTCATATGGCTTACTTTCCTATTAACAAACACAGCTTCAAGCATCCACACTTATCTCCAAGCACCCACACTTATCTCCAAGCTAACACAGTCATCCCCAAGCATACAAAGGAAGAGGATGAACAAGGAAGAGAAGAATGAGAAGCAGCTTTGAAGAAGGACAAGAGGCTTCCATACCTCTATCCAATGTAAGTCTCTTGGCAGTTGGTCTTCTTTGAAAGTTGCTCTCTTTGGATTCGTCCTTTGTCGTATGCAGGGAAGGGATGTTTTTAGTACTAGTGTTATTCTTTTTGGGGTCGGACGCATGTCCTTTTCAGCTTCTTTCAAAAAGGCGTCTATCGGAGCACGTCTATAAACGCATCTAACTTTTGGAAAAACAGACAACTGCACCTGTAGACGCATTGTTAGACGCGTCTATAGACACACTACGATAGTTTTTCTTGTGTGTTCTTCCCTTTCTCCTTCCCCTTCCCCTTCCAAGAAAGGGATTGCATGAATGATGGAAAAGGATTGAATGAATGAAGAAAGGGATTGCATGAATGATGGAAAGGGATTGCATGAATGAAGAAAGGGATTGCATTTGTGAGGAAATAAGGGATTGCATTCTCTTTTTCTCTCCTTTCTCCTCTCTAATTCTCTCTTATCTCCTTTCTTTTTTCTCCTCTCTTTTCCTCTCTTTTATCCTCTCTTTCCTTCTCTCTTTTTCTCTCTTTTATCCTCACTTTTTCTCTCTTTTTCCTTCTCTCTTTTATCCTCTCTTTCCTTCTCTCTTTTCGTCTCTTTTCGTCTCTTTTCTTCTCTCTTTCTCTCTTATCTCCTCTCTTTTTCTCTTTTTTCTCCTCTCTTTTCTTCTCTTTTTCTCTCTTTTATCGTCACTTTTTCTCTCGTTTATCCTCTCTTTTCTCCTCTTTGTTTCTGTCTTATCTCCTCTCTTTTTCTCTCTTTTTTCTCCTCTCTTTTCTCCTCTCTTTCCTTCTCTCTTTTTCTCTCTTTTATCCTCACTTTTTCCTTCTCTCTTTTATTCTCTCTTTTTGTCTCTTTTCGTCTCTCTTTTTCTCTCTTATCTCCTCTCTTTTTCTCTCTTGTTTCTCCTCTCTTTTCCTCTATTTTCATCTCTTTTCTCCTCTCTTTCTTTCTCTCGTTTTCTAAAGTTTCCAACGGAAAACAACACTTTCATGAAGCTCGCTATGCAAACCATCATATCCCTAATAAAGTACTTGGTTGGCAAGGAGGAGGAGGCTCTCACTGAAGTTCTCAAAAAGAAATTTTGTTCCCATATTTTCAACCCAAAGAAATGATGCCTTTCTTGCTTGATTTTTTCAAATCCTAGTGACCTCAAGCAATTCTTTCTACAACAAAATGCTCTACTTGCATCACATTTGGAAATTCTTGAAAGTATCCTTTCCTTCCTTGCACCTCTTGAAGTTCTATGCTTAGCATCACTGGTGTCGATGCTCAATGTGCATGCTGATTGCCGAAATGGAAGTCTCTTTGACGAGGGGGTGTGATTGATTTCTTCAAATCCTTGCTAAAAGTGGAAGTTTGTGAAACAGATGGACAAAAAAGGGAGGATTGGCTAGGACTGCTCATGAGCTCCATGTTACCACTCTATCACCAAAGACAAATGAAATATTGCACCTTGTAAATGAGGCTTTAGATACATGGAAGAGTTGTGTAACCTTTGTTTATGGAATTTAATTACTTAAATTAAAATAATATCCAAACTTTCACATACAGGCTTGCACACATTTTTGTACAACTTTTGAGCAAAGGTTGGTCTTTTACTTATCTTGTTTAGTTTATATTCTAAAAATATAGTTTTTTAGAGAACATTACCTAATTTGTGACTAATGTTTTGGGATTCCATGAAGGTAGTTTTTATGAGAGTTCTTATATTTGGAAAAGATAAGGAACAAATTTTGCTAGTCTGAGATATAGAGTTAGTTATGAGAAGATATTCTTGTTTATAAACTTTGGGCCGATTGTTAATAATTATTGAAACACAATTACACCTGAAAGTACACAACATCCAAAGGGAGAAAAAAATTTCTTCTCAAGATGAGTCCTCCATTCTAAAAGGAAAATAAGTTAGGATTCCAGAATCCAAACCTTGGAAGTCTTATTTTTAAGAAATGGTTCTTTAGAACTAGTGAAAAGGAAAGTGGGATTCTAGAATCCACTTCATATGAAGATTGGGATTTGGACTCGAGGAGGGTCACTTAGTGTAATATGTCTATATCACGTGTGTTCAAGGCTTCTTTCCTAAATCCCTATGTAACCTATTTCTAGTATTTCCTAGTATCCCCTCTGTAAATTTTGGGAAAATCTATAAATCCCCTTCTATAAGTATATTTATTTTCCTAGAGGAAATTTAAAAGTCCTTATGTGAGTCATACACTACTACTTTTCGAGTCCCTTTAGGTAGGATGAGATATTTAGAATGAAATATGTCTACATCACTTGCATTATTTGAATCTACACACAAAAAATTGAGGTACCAACTGCAATAATGGGCAATAAGACCGTTTTAGATAATTCGGGAAAAACCCAATTCCCAGAATGGCAGTTTTGGAAGAAATTGTAGCTCCCCTCAATGAAAAAACAGGAGAAATATGTGAAAACAGACTAGATAGCGATTCATGAAGTGCGAAATATCAACTACATTCTCAAATAATAAATAGAATATCAGTGTCTAAACTACGTTATCATCAACAAAATGATAAACTTTGAAACCCATTTGAGTTAGATTCATCTCGTGAGCCATAGTGATGTTCAAAAACACCTTCATAATAGTGAGTCTCTGGAATTTCTTCCTTAAAAGTCTTATTTGGGATGCATTGAGTTTAGGCACCTGGCCATCACCACCATGGGTTGCCCTACAACCTATATCCCTCTCTCACAACAAGACAAAGCACCCATAGGCGCGCGCACAGACGCGTTTACTGAACTAAATAAAAAACTTACAGGCGCGTCTATTTTCACGTCTGGAGACCCGCGTCTAATTGCATTTCTATATATCAGACACGCGCGTATAGACGCGTAATTAGAGGCATAAATAGGCGCGCTTGTAAACGCGTTTATAGATGCAAATATAGACGCAAGTCGAACAGACAGACGCGTACATAAATGCGATTTTAAACGCACTGATAGACGCGCTTTATTTTTTTTTTAAATTCTACAGAATGCTGTGTATGTTGTGTATGCTATATAGTTACAAGAATCCCATATCCACATTGTGTAATTCAATTCTTACAGCCAACCTCATTTTAATTACAATTCCAAATAAAACATTACAACTCCATGTATCTCCTCTGCGATGGTGGCAGTGGTAGGCTGTCTCCACAGGAGTAGGGTCGTATCTGCCCACGATCTCAAGCTGCATGACCGCGACACACTTTGCGGAGGGATTGGTACAAAGAAACAACCTCCTAATAAACTACATAAGCAATATAATTTGAGATCGATACTTACAAATTGGGCCTCCCATGATTCAACACCCCCTGCTCCAAAATGCACGCTTCCATATTCCTCCATCTGGATCCTCCGTGCCTCCACGTGCTGCAGACTGGGGTCCTCCCTCGCTGACTTCATTGCCTTCTTCCACTCACGCTTGTGAGCGGTGTGGAGCGGGCCCCTTGGTGGTTGACCTGCCTCAATCCTGGCAAGCTCCGCTAGTGCCTGCCTCTTAAGCGAAGATCTTTTATTGCTAAGTATCGTAACAATCTTTGACTTGGCCCATTTATCTGTGAACTGGCGATTGGGGGGGTTAGGATACCTAGAGCGAACAGTAGCGAGGGTCTCATCAGCCAACCTCTTTGGGTGGTCTTTGTAGTGGATAAAGCAATCTCTGTAATTGTTAGTAATTACAGAGCACATGAAGGCCATGATGTCCTTCCCCCGTGCATCCATCAAGATGCCTCCTGTCTGAGTGATGTCATAATAAATCGTACCATCACCCAGAGGCACGTCTAAATCATTTAAATCATCATCCTCCCCACCGCCACATGGCCCAAAGCACTGTGCCATGCATCCCCCATCGCTCTCCCTGCTACTACGCCTGCTACCCTGTCGTGTCGAGCTCGTAACACCTCTTTTCTTGCTCTTTGTAAAGGCTCCCTTCAAACACCTCATGCATCCAGTGGGAGTACGAATTGTAGTAATAGCATGCTTCACCGTCGCCATCTCTAGCTTTGATAACATCCATGGTGCACGAGGTAAAAAAACACGCCCATTTGGTCTCTCTTGAGGCCAAGCTTCACGCATCCTCCCTGTGGTACGTAGATCCTCCCTTATGCCTATCGAATCTCGTGTCCCATTCAAATGCTCCCAAATGGTAGATGCCACATTCTTGAAGATATGCATGGGATCAAGCAGGTGATTGATCTTGAGGTCGGACCAATATGGTAATCGATAAAAGATGGAGTATCTAAACAAAATAAGGTGTTAGCTGTAAAGCAATTATATGGCTTGAAATCTCATGATTGGCACAAGATGCTCCAAGTAAGTATTTTATATGCATAATATCTTGTTCTTTTCAAATTTGTGAGTGAATAGCTATAAGCAACTAATCAACCACCTCCTCGCGGGTTTAGTTCATACTACCTACTAGCATTTCACGTATTGCATCGAAGGATGTGAAAGGTTGTATTTACAAGATGGGCGAGCTTGTGAGGTATGTGAGCTCAAAGGAAATAGATCCCACCACACTTGAGAATGCTCAAGTTATGTCAGTGGAGGCGGTTTGTTTAGTGGAGGAGACATTTCCACATTCTATTCTCACAAGCCAACTACATCTCATAGTGCATTTGGTGGATGGGATTGCTATATGCGGTACTATACATGCACGATGGTTGTTCTTCCTTGAGCGCTTCATGAAGACCTTGAAGGGCTTCGTGAGACAAAATGCAAGACCCGAAGGTAGC
The DNA here is from genome assembly GCF_047967505.1 of Dipteris shenzhenensis. Lineage (NCBI taxonomy): Eukaryota > Viridiplantae > Streptophyta > Polypodiopsida > Gleicheniales > Dipteridaceae > Dipteris > Dipteris shenzhenensis. The sequence goes on from NC_141599.1 coordinate 22,708,754, forward strand.
ATGGCCGAGGGTTGGTTGGTACAAGAGTCACTTGTATATATTTCTGAGTTTCTTGTTGATGTGGATAGCTCTCTCCCATGACTATGGAGAGATGATGAAGACCTAAGGATGACCTCTATTGTGCCTCAAGGGAAAGGACGCAACAAAGTAATAGACACGGAGTTGCATAATAGTATCAACCTCTTTTGTGTGCTTAATAGTGATGTGATGAAAAGATGGGTGACAAGATACGAGGATGCAAAGGCAAGAAGACAAGAAGAAAGGGCCCTCTTTCGTACACACCACGGATCTCGTGTGCCATACCCTCAGCATCTAAGAGCACTTCCAAAGGATATTCATGTGGATTGGCTACTTGATGAAATGGAGAAAGCAGAGAAAGACGAGGGGATGCATATCACAATGGAAGAATGGGAGTATGCTAGGGGATGCATGAGCAAGGTCCGTATATAGAATGTTATGCATAAGTTAGGAGCTTTTTATAATTTAGATTGCTTATTTAATTGATTTTTTCTTGGTGTAGTGCACTATGTTCAATGCTATATGGTGTGAGGGCAAGCATTTTCGAACACAACGGATTGATGATAAGAGAAACACACAAGATTGCGGTGTCATTGCTAGCTTTGAGGGAGCCAATGGAGCCATGGATGATTATTGTGGCATAATCCAAGATATTATTATGCTTGACTTTTGACGCTTCTTTGTGTATGTTTTGGATGTAAAGTGGTTTAAGGACATGGTGGAAAGAGGCCCTAATGCAACAATCAAACGCCATGCAAGTGGCTTTGTAACTATTGACTCCACAAAGTTTTGGCAAAGTAGGAAGGCCACACTAGTACTACCGCAACAATGTGAACAAGTACTGTGCACACATATAAAAATACTCGCTTTTAAATATTCGATGCAAGAAAAGTAACATGATTGTATTTGTGTTTGAATTAGGTTGTCTATCAACCAATGGTGGATAATAATAGATGGTGGCATGTCATACCTATTATGCCACATTCCAAAGTGATGTATAGTACATTTACTAATATGGAGCGTATGGAGGATGATCATGGCCATGGACGTGATGATGACCGTGATACGAGAGAGAAGGATGATCATGAGATAGGAGATACAGATATTGAGGCCATTACCCGTGAGGACGAGCCTACCATTCGAGATGCTAATTTCGATGAGCACATGAGTGGCACAAGTAGTAGTGGGTTGAATGTATTTGTAGATCTGAACACTTGTTTGGATTTTGAAGTAGATAGTTTGGCAAGGGTTGATCTCATTGAGGATGAGATTGAACCGTAGCCCCATAAATATTATTGGCAAAGCTATTTTACATATTGTCTCATTCTCCTCATCTCACTTAATTCTTGTATATGTGGGCTTGCAAAAAATTATGTGCTTTGGTAATCATGGGCAATGTTTGGAAAGCAATGATGTACACCAAAATCTCACTTTTTGTATTCTCTGGTTTGCGTCTATCTACGCGTCTAAATGCGCGTCTAATTCTCAGTGTAAACGCGCAAATAAATGTGCTAATACACGTGCAAATAGATGGACTAATAAACGCGATGTTAGACAGGCTCGTATTTTCTCAGGTTAGACGTGCACATAGATGCGGTAATTTACGCGCAAATAGACGAGCTTATAGACGTGCATTTAGACGTGCCCATAATTCCTCTACTAAAGCAACGCCTATAGACGCGCCTGCTATTTTGCGCATCTACCAAGCGCGTCTATAGTTGCTTTGTGTTGTTGTGTCTCTTAGTTGATCTACAAGAGGAATATTTCTTGTTTTATATTCCATTCTTGACCATGCATGATTTTCCTCCCTCCATTCATCAATTACTTTCTGGACAAGGTTGAGATCCTTATGCCCCTCCATCATAGGTAATTGTCCATACCGATTTGTCTCAATCATGCTGCACACATCTTTAGTCTCATCGAGTTGTAGTAAGTACGGCATCAACTCTCTTAGTAGAATATTATCATCCTTGTCAGCAACAACATTGGTTGTGTGACTCTTGCTCGAAGGCATTAAATATATTCTTCTTCCACCATATTCAACTTTCCCAAGAAGGTGTCAAAATCTAAACTCATGATGGAAGGGTCTTCTAAGTCATTCTCGAGGTTTCTTATGCTCTCTTTTATGGCTCATGTTACAAGGGCGGAAGATTATCATTATTTTTTGCATTAGAGGTATAGGAAAACCAAATCTGCATCTGTTGGACCTTTTTTGCATGTTTGTCTATGTCTGTGTGTTTGCAATCCATTGTTTATTGATGTGACCTTTGTGTTGTTTGTCGTGATGTATGTGTCTACGAAGTTGATAACATCAAACGTTGAAGGAAATATGCAATTTGATGGAGGGCTAATGCAAGCCTTGTATGGGGAGTCATCAACAAGGATTGTCCTTCTAGCATCACATCCAAATGCCTTTGAGATTTTTGCTAAGGGTTTGAACATTGCCTCAACACCAACCTTGTCAGGCCTATTTATCCTCGTCTTACTGTAAGTATAGCATCCTTGCTGAGACCATATAACAAAGAAAGGGAGGCTCTCATTTGCATAATTTTGCAGCTTTCCTACCATATCAAGTACGTTATACTCCATCGCAGTTGACCAGATACCTACATTAAATCTTTGTAGCAAGATTTTAAGAAATTCTATGCACCCAGGACGAACAACTATATAACTATTTTTGCCATGCATAATAGACGGATGTATTGGAGACTTGAATAGGCAGTGACTTAATAACAGGCCATTCAAGTCTAATATGATTGTTAATCGTGGCATATCCAAAGAAATTGTATGTGGATATAGATCCAAATTCTCCTTGAAGTTGCTGGCTTCTGGACTCATCCAAATTGTCAGGTGCTATGATTTCATACATGTTTGCAACAACAATAAGATTATCTAGTTTTGTCCCCAATGTTGAGACAGTACGTTCATCCATGTTCTCTTCTAAAAGTATAGGATTCGTGATATTCCTTGCAATTTTCTCCATTTTTGGGGTTATGTTTTCTTCTATACCTCCTGTATCCATCGCGTAATTGATAGTCCCCATTTTGGGTGGTATGTTGTCCTCTACATTTGATGTCTTCATATCCTTCCAGTGCCAGAGAATGGCCCATAATCTACAAAGTCCTGATGAAAGCACCGAGTGAGAGGATCGTAGAGAGCGAGTACCTAGATGAATGGCTTGCCGGTTTGCTTGCTTCTTTTGATTGCTTGTTCATGTTCATGCTAAACTATGGAAAAGCGGATGAATGGCCGATTGCGAAGGTAGAGTAGCTTGTACATTGGTGTCATCTTCTCCTCCCTCATCGTCTTCAAGTTCTGGTTGATTAGCCCTTATCTCATGTTCTATCCTGCTGTCTCCTTTCTGTCTATGGTATGCCTAGTGCAGATGATACAAGCATCAAAGTCAGAGTTATCAAAAGTAATTAGAATAGGCCAATGACGAAAAACCTTTATTGGAAAAACATGCAGCAGTGCCTCACCTGGCTCGTCTTTTTGGGTTTCAGAATGGAATGAGGAGGAATGAGATGTAGAGCATTGCATGCTCAAGGAAGGGGCAGCCTTTGATAGATCCACATTAGTGTTCAAAGAGGAAGAGGTCGAGAGAGTCTTGCTTTATCAAGAGCGGATCATGGAGGATGGGGGAGAAGGAGATGGCGAGGAAAATGGAATAGGATTAGCAGGGGATTTCAAAAGCGGCAGCCCATTAAAGGGCCATTAAATTTTTGTAGCAAGATTAGATTAGCAATATTTAGCAAGATTTGGCAAGATCAAGATAAGATTGCACCTTCACAGCTTGTAGAGAGGTTGCAACCGTGTTATTCATATATCATTTTATTCCATATTTCAAGAATATTCTCACAATATTGCACAACCTAGACATCATGGTTGGATTGATTTTGCAATTGCATCATTGACAATTCTTCCCTTATGGTTGATAGTGAATGGGAGAGGACTTGTGAGAACGTTCTAAAATAAGATGGCTTCATTGTTGAATTTAACAAGGGATTTTGGCATGTCATTTAGGATGTTTTGATTAGTATGCTTAATTTTATGTGTTACAATGGTGTTCTATTAGAAGGCATGACTAATTATTCGAGCTAGTAGATAGAGGTGTGATGCTCATCATGGAGGCACCAAGGCTCCAATATGAGGCGACATTGAGCCTTGCAACAATGGCTACCTCTCTAGCCAAGAGCAGATCAAGTTTCGTATCATTGCTCTATGCCAAGTCGGGGATGAGGCACACTATAAAAGAGGAGGAGGGGAAGGAGTAGGGTAGGGTGAGACAAAAGGTCTCTTGTAGAGTAATGGGTGCTAGGGCCTACTAGCCAAAGAAATGAAACTTTGTGATCGATAATGGCAGATAGGTTATGAGCATGAGTCGCATTGTCATTGGTGTAGAGATGATAGAGGGAAGAGGATGGAGATATAGGCATTTAGCAAATGTAGATTCCACCCCATAAGATCCATATCTTGTAATGGGTGGAATCAATGTCAAGAATTAAAAATCTTGACAAGGCAATAGTTGATTGATGGCCAAAAGTACATGTGGACCAATGCATATTTTCCATAGTTTCCATGCACACCAAATATTTGTGAAAATTAATTTTCCCTTTCACAGGCATATAACCATGGTGGATGCCCCTTGGCCTTCTTTGTCCCACTCTCTCCCAGTCTTGGTAGCAAAGCCTTGTGCCTCCCCTTGCCTCATGGTAGTAGTAGCCCTCTTGGCAAGCATTTTCTCTCCCCCCTACACCGACCTCTGCTCGTCCGTTGCTTCAACTCGCCTAGCCATGTGATTGCCCTGCCATCCATCAAGGTTGAGCCAAGATTCCTAGCTATGGTGAAAGGGAGGTGGCTCAACGGGTTTCCTTGTGCCCCCTTCAACCCTGTCTACATTAGGTTAGCTACTTCTTGTTAAATTATGCTAGGTTTCATTAATACTATACATTATGTTAATCAGAATAGCTTATGTCAGCTTCTGTTAAGCAGAAGTGCCAATACCTTAATGCCAATTTATGAAATTTAATGTGAATTTTTTACTTAGAAAATGAAAAATATAGGTGCTTGAATCACTCTCATATCATCTAGATTACAAGAGTTACAAATTCTCATCAAAACGCTCACAAAACGGTACTCATTATGTTTGAGATACACTATGCAAAACAGTGCAAAACTACAATTAGGCCCATTAAACAGATTTCTGGAACTTTGAAATCTAGAAACAAGATTTCTCTTCATGCGATGTTATGAATTCTAGTCATTTATATGTTCTATAAGTTGTACCATGAGACGCTCTTGGAAAGATATTAGTCACCAAAAAAAGCAGCGTTAATGTCATACCACACTCTGATACACTCCACCTATGTCAAGAAGATGTAGGTTGAAAGTAATGGAAAATAAGTTGCCAAGAAGAATGCAACTCATAATAGATTGCAACAAAGAAAACAATCAAGTAGCCACATCTTCTGGTCTTCTACATCCCTTTATCACAAAATCAGCATCTAATACGTGACAATAATATAAATTATATATGCACATAGCTTATTGCATATGCGCATAGCTTATTGCTTCATCACTACATGTATGACTATAATATAAGTGCATTTAGGACCTTTGCTCCAACTCCATGCTAACAACTATGTACAACCACATCCATGACAACTCGGGGAGATTTTAGCATTGTCCTTCTAATAACTAATCCAGCACTAGATGCTGCAAACAACAAGATGCCATTTCTAGGCCTTTTTAGGCATTGTGTAGCATGAGTGTAGCATATGGCGCAAACAACAAGATGCCATTTCTAGGCATTGTGTAGCATATATAATACCTCGAGAAAAGATATGGTCTAAGAAGCTAGAAAGGGTCCTCTTTAATCTTTGAAGATACCATACATAAGAGCCTTCTTTAGCTCTCAATGTAGCAGACACAAGGGCTTATGTTCTCCTAACCTAGAAATAGTTTTATTCTTTCATTTACTTTGAATTGATCATGTTTACCATATTCTAGTTCAAACTGTCATTGGTAGTGATGCTCATGGTACTTGCTAATCTACAACTCTAGGCACAAGTGTGTGAGAAACCCTCAAGCATAATGGGATTTTCACTCAATGAAAAATTTTCCTTTTGCTTTGATCCCTTATTGCTATATGGATACTATACTTTCCAAGTGGGAGAATCCTTTTGAATAGGGCTATCTAAAAATAAACACCTTACTTCTTTACTCTCACAAGTTTTATCTGATGGATTTAATTATAGAAGTGGCTCTCCACTATCTATCCTTTTTTAAATAATAGATCAATTATTTGAGAGCCTGAAGGACCTTTACAAAGGCGGTGCTAAATAGACTAAGTAGAACTAAAGAAAATCAAGTATAAGAGGCATCAACTTCAAAAATACTCCTCCACCATTGATTCAATGCAATCCCTCTGTGGATAGAAAGAAAAAAAAAGAGAGTGACGGGATAAAAAAACTTCAAAAAATAAATTCAAAATTAATGGTGTTCATCAAGATTAGAGATCAATGTATGCAAGAAAGCATAGCATCCTCATAGCATCCTAATCTCATCCTAATGAAAAGGCCAAAAAAGAGCAATAAAGAGACAAAATCGTAGCATCATAATCTCATCCTAATGCAAAGGCCAAAAAGAGCAATAAAGAGAGAAAAGGTTTTTAGAATTCTCTAGAATTCATGAAAGCATAGTATCCTAATCTCATCCTAATGCAAAGGCCAAAAAGAGTAATAAAGAGAGAAAAGGTTTTTAGAATTCTCTAGAATTCAAGAAAATGCAAGAGGAGAGCTTACTCATTTCAAAAGGAAAATGCCATTAATAGCATTTCAAAATGTCCCATGACATAAGCCACTCTACGCAAATATCCATGTCACATGTTGCAAGCTTCTAAATAATTTTTAATATAAAACACCCTTCTATATATTAACCTTTGGGTAGTAAATTACTTCCTTATGTATATATAAATCTGTAAGTAATTGAATTAATAAAAACCCATCTTTTGAACTCACATGATAGGGTTACGTATGATGAGTGACCCCCCTGAGCTGATAACCACTCAGAAAATTGCCGAGCATTTATCCTCACTAAATGTAATCTTTTGGACTCTAAGTCTCTCAGCAAAACTACTGAGTTATTATAAATGTAATCTCTTTTGTTAAACTTTTGCTCCATGAGGCTCTCAGCAATTGCTTAGTTAGTTTTTATAAATTGTCTTTAGATGTAAATGTAATCTCAAACTTTTGCTCCATGAGGCTCTCAGCAATTATCTTTGGATGTAATCTTTTTGTTCACCTTTCGCTTTCAACAATGGCTGAGTTATTACACTCAACAGGCATGGTGGTTGCAAAAAAATACATTTTCCTTGGTTTAAGATTAACTACAAAACCCTCATTGAAATAGAACAAGTATGGTGGTTGCACAAGCAAAAAAAAATTCCTTTGTTTAGGATTAACTTTTAGCCACTTGTTTAAAACTATTCCTTGCACTCTCACTACACTATCACAACATGATGTTCCAACAATCAGGTTGGTTTAAAACCTAATTGATGGCACATTAAAAGAACACAAATTAAGAAAGGGGACCCCTCGATGCAAAATATATGAACAATTGTGGGACTCCAACGTGGATCTTAGGTGACCCAGCCAATTAATGTAAATACATTTTCTTTGGTTTAGTTAGGAGTAGCTATAGCCACCACTAAAATACCTCCAAGAACCAGTGCGGTGGTTGCATCAAGTCAACGTCAGTGTAGTGGTCATGAATCTAGATCACTACAAAAAAACTACGTGTAGATGACAGGTGGCAAGCTGGGAAGATGATAGGTGGTGAGTTTCAGGTAGACAATAAGATAAAATGTGGACAGTCTAATACACAAAGATGCATCATAGAGACTACACAAAGGAGGGTAGGTGTGTCATGAGATGTGTCAAGCCCTACGATGTTCAAAACAACAAGTTCTGATGTGTCGAGCCCTACGATGTTCAAAACAACAAGTCTTGATGTGTCGAGCCCTACGATGTTCAAAACAACAAGTTTTGATTGACTCTATCTAATTACTAGGTGGTTACAAGCTAAGGGTACCCATTTTGGTTAGTCTGGGGCAAAGTGGGACACTTGAAATACAAATGAACATGGAATTTGGGCAGCGGCAAGCAACTATACCTTGATGGAGGTATTTCATTCAATGAGGAGGTGGTACATGGCACGTCCTCTAGGTTCAAAAATGCTACAAGGCATTCCATGCACATTTCAGTACCTAAATCGAGGTAATTTGAATCCTACATGGCATGGTAGAAAAAGGTCTATATGGCATTGTCTAATCATCACATACCTTGATCGAGGTGTTTCAACAATCCTACATGGCAACCAAAACCTCGATCAAGGTAGTTAGGACCATCTTATGTGGATAGTCTACTTGTTCATGAAGAAGCAAGATACATGTGGAAAACCTTACGTGTCAAAAACCTCGATCAAAGTATTCCATGTGGCCAAAAAATATGAACATGTCAATATGTTGTGTATACTACATGGCATACACATGGCACATGGTATGTTAACATGCATACCTCGATCGAGATCCTTCATGTAATTTTAATATAAAGTTAATATATTAATATTAGTATATTAATACAAGGTTAGTATAGCTTAGTATTACATTAACAATACCTCGACCGAGGTCCTTAATAAGATAGTAATATGAGGTTCATAATTTATTAATATGAGGTTAATATAGTAATATGTGATCAGTAAGTATAGGGTAAAATATTAACATAAGTTTAGTATTACTAATACCTCAATCGAGATATTCTTAATTTAATTTGAATTTTTATTTTTTAAAATTAAAAAATCACAAAAAGATCAAGGCATTACTAATATTAAGGTAATTTTAACCTATACTAGTACTAATATTAACTATAGTAATTTAATATTAAGCTATTAACCTATACTAATGTAACCCTGATCTATGTAATAATGACTAATACTATGCATATTAATATAATATTAACCTATATTATGCATGGTATATATAGGGGTGAGTAAGTGGAAAATCAGAGTCATTTGGATGGCGGAGATGCAAAATACCTCTACAAGGTGGCAAGTGTAGAAGTGGCATGCCAATGTGGGTGCATGAGCATGGGAGAGGTATTACTATCATACATGGTGCATGGTTCCATCCCTTGGGTGCCACCTCATTCGAGGTATATTAGAGTAATCCCATATACAATGTGGAAAATGAAGGTAGGGGTTTCCCTTCATAACTTTTCCAAGCCTCCACATTTTGATGTGAAGTCATTTTCCTACACCTATGCCTAGCATTGAATGCCTACCTTGTGATCACTCCTCCTCTAGCATTTCTTGTCCCCATTCTTAGCATTTGATATTATCCTCCCACTTGACACCCCCCCCACTTGTCACCCCCCCTCCTTTCCCCCTTCCCTTTCCCTCTTCCCCCCTTCCCCCACCCTCTTCGCCTCCCCTCTTTCACCTTCCCCCCCATTCCCACCCTCTTCCCCCTCCCCTCCTAAGTTCTCCCCTCCTTCCCCATATCCCATCATCTTCCTCTCCCCTCCTACTCCGTCTCCTCACCTTTTCTCATTCCTCTTCCCTTGCCTCCTAGTCCTTCTCCTCTCTTTTTCTCATCCCCCTTGCCCCTCTCATCCCTCCTTATCCATCCTAGCTCTCATTTTTCCACCTGTATTTGTCTTTTTCCCCTTTTGGATCAAGGAGTACCCCTTTCAAAGCTCATAGAGTCCCTTAATAGGGAGCTATCAAATATTCATGCTAGAGCTCGTGACACCCCATCTATCCTCTATCTTGTTAGTGACCTAGAGTCCATGTTGGCATCCTTGTGTAGTTTAGGTAGCACAGCCACCATGGAAGATTGGTTGGGTAGAGCATCTTGCTCCTATATTTGAGGTCCTTTCACATGAGGATGTGAGGAATTTGCATGGGACTATGGATGTTATCTTAAACATGTTCTTGGACAACAATGGCAATAGGCTAGCGATTGGAAAACCCTTGACGATATCTAGGTATTCTAACTAGAGTCGATATGTGGATCCTAACCATGGAAGAATGCCTAATAATCATCAAATTCACTTATCTTTGGCATGCAGTTGTATGCAAAGTTTGTATTAGGACAAGGCGTAGACTATAATAGCAGGAAACCTAGTAGTGGAGCTAGTAGTGGGAGGATGCAGGACTAGACTTTTGCTCAATGTGCATGACCTGTTGCACATGGTGTTGGTGTGCTGCGCTCAAAAGGGAGGCATACATTTGTACCAGCCTCTTCTATACAGGCGGTAGGGACCTAGATCATGGTGCAGATCAATTTTGTTGAGTCCATCCATCATGTGTTGGGTGATACTTCAAGATCCCACTCTCCTATTCGCATGTTATATATCACTTTTCTTATTTCCTTTTCTTATAGTTGTATGTTGAAGCTTGTGGGACTTCAAGATCTGAGCCTCCTATCAGCATGGTATATATCACTTTTCTTATTTCAAACTTATAGCTGTATATTGAAGCTTGTGGTACTTAATCTTTGAAATGTTATGCAGGTGCCATCATCGAGATGCAAGTTCTGTTCGTGCATTATCATCTTTATCTCTTGTTAGCCCTAGACATGTATGTGCTTCTTTTTCAAACTTGTAATACGCTCAAATTGGATTTTATTTGTTGACAGGTATTTAGGCACCTAGGCTAAGTAGATCCATGTGGAATTTGGAGGTCACAAGTCATGTAGATGAGTAGCAATTACCAAGGACCATGAGGGGTAGTTATAAGTCCTTTTGGATAATGGTATCTTGATGTATGGTAGTTAGACTGATGTCTGACCAGGATTTTAGACCATGTATTCCCCTTTGGCAAGTTCAGATGTTGATCGAATGCACATTTATCCATGCTTCTGGTGGCTATGTGTTGTTGAAAGAGGAAAGATTTTTCATTTATCTTTATTTGTTGTATCTACTTTTGCCTTGAAGGATACATTTTGAGCTCATAATACAGTCCAAGTTATGTTCGACTAGCTTATGTCTAACTACGACGAGCTTCTATTTTTGCATTGTTTTAGTGTCTTTGCATTCATGCATTATCTTCTGGGCAAGTTTATCCCACAACACATTTGGCAATCCTACAGTTGGTTCGTTCGTCAGAAGGCCTTGGCATTGAGGCAAATTAAAGAACATGAAGAGAATGATAGTTATTCAAGATTTGATGCTGCAGCGTGAAGATTCCTGCAAGAATGGAGTCAAAGAAAGGGATAGCTATTATGAAGATTGTTGAGCTATTGATGTCCTACTCAAGAAAGGAGCATAAGAGTTACTACTACAAGGATGCTATGGGAGAAGAGGTTGCAAAGGCCTCAAAAAACTCTTCAAAGAACATGAACTGCAAGAGCAAATCAATGAATTGCTACAGGCGGCAAAGAACAAAGCAAGTACCAAAGAAAAAAGCAACGACAAGCCAAAAAGCTCAAGGTGGCAAGGAAGGAGCAAGCATGCAATGAAGCAAGGAGGGATACCTAGAGGACCAATGAACTAAACCATTGGAAATGTCGCGGACAAGAGAAGCTATTGCTGGATGAGCACAACCATGTTTCTTTGCCAAGAAAGCTCAATCTAGAAGGATTGGTTCCCCCTCCAAATCTCTTCACAAAGTTCTACAAGCAAGCAACATCAGATGGTGATGGAAGAGTCTCCGCATGATCAAGGTCACCTCGCTGCAGTTCCAATTGCCTACTACTATGGCATTGCAGCTGGCTGGCAAGCAGTGCTACCAGGTGCACTTGATGGGGGCTACTCATAGGTGCTCTTACCACTGTCTCAGATTGGAGTATGTTGCCAGGCCACCATGAGCTTTTCGAAGACTAGAGGCTATGGGTAGAGTTGAGCCAGCCATGCTATGCAATCATATTTTGGCTTATATTCAGATTGTTGGCAAAGATCCAGTTGTTTGGGAGGACTTGAGTGCTAAAGCACAAAATAAAAATTTAGAAACAAATGCAAACAAAGATGATGCTGAAGTTTATGCTGATGTTCATGAAATGATAAGGATGAAAGATGAAGGGAAAAGGAGGAGTTTTAACCCGGAGCCAAAAGAGCCCAAAATGGAGCCCGGAGGAGTCCCCTAAGATCACCTCTACTTCATACTACAAATGATCAAACACCTAGCATATGATCAAGGTCGGCAAATGAAAGCTTGCAAGCATGATAAAAAGCAAACAAAAATTCATCAAACAGTCTAACAATATGTCCGACAAAAAGCCAAGCATGTTTCAGGATGTCCAATGATGGAAGCCAGATGCATTTTGAAGGTTGGAAACAATCCAAAAGATGGATTTTCAATATGATCTGAGTAAAAGGAAGTTTTCAAAGTTTGAAGGTTCTTGTTGTGATCTTTAATTCAACATCCGGTGATCAAATAGTTGGCATAAGGTGAACAAACAGTCCGACAATTCACTGTGTAGTGCAATGATAGTTTGACTATCTATTCTCCTATTACTGATGCATTTTTCAAAATCTGACTAGAAAAAATATTTCTAAATTGTATTAGCTTTCTCAATGTATTTTTGGACTCTGTCATTGCAAATATTTTGATATCTCATTTGCAGTCCGACAATAATCTGATATCAGTCCCAACTAGTTCTAACAGTTCAAGTGTGGTGGATGCTAAACACAAATCAGAATTCAAAATTTGGGAAGTTTAATCAAGGTCAAATGCAAATTTTTCCAAGAAGAGTGATGGATTTCTTTGAGGAATTTACATCGACATATGTTGCAGATGTTGGAGCTTCATTGACATATTGCTCTTTGCTTCATCGGAGCCAATGGAATGTGAACATGCTAATTCATGCATGGTTCTACTTACTCATTTTGTATGAACTAGAATGGATGACATTATATTTCATGGGTTACCAGCCTTGGCATATAGTCATGGAATGGTATAATTGTAATCAGTAAAACCTACACTATGGAGGTTAAGAAGGGTTCGTGTCTATGCTTTTTTGTTCCAAAAAGAGCTACCCACTGGAAGTGCTAGGTGTTGAGGGGTATTTAGGCACCTAGGCTAAGTAGATCCATGTGGAAGTTGTAAGTTCACAAGTCATACAGATGAGTGGCAGTTACCAAAACCATGAGGGGCAATTATAACTCCTTTTGGATACCGGTATCTTGATGTATGGTAGTCAGACTACAATCTAACCAAGATTTTAGACCATATATTCCCCTTTGTCAAGTTGGATGCTGATCGAATACACATTTCTCCATGCTCCTAGTGGTTTTGTGTTGTTGAAAGAGGAAAGATTTTTCATCTATCTTTCTCTTTTATATCTACTTTTGCCTTGAAGGATACATTTTGAGCACATGATACAGTCCCCGACTAGCTTCTATCTAATTAGCTTCTGTCTGCTGACTAGCTTCTGTTTCTACACTGTTTTGTTGTCTTTGCATTGCTTATGCATAATCATGTTCTTGGCAAGTTTAACCCATAACATTAATTTTTTATGATGTGTGTTTGTATTTCATTTTATTACTTATTTAGTATCTTTAGATTTCTTTGGTGGCTGTTTTAGATTATTAAATAGTATGGACTTCATTTTAGACTTAACACCATATTAGTAAATTTGGGAAAATCCTAATACTTTGGGAATTTTCTTTCAATGTACTTTCCAATGTATCTTGAGTATGACATCTTGAAATCTACCAAAGCATGTGCATTTAGAACCTACTCTTTAAGAGCTTTCCAAAGAGATGCCACATGAGGGGGTTTTGACAAAATCTTGAAAGGATCTTATGTGCTCCATTTCAAGTTGTTTGCAAAATGGGACTTGGGATTTTCCCAAATTCCTAATATGGTTGGTTGAGCATATGTCCAAGTTAGTAGATTAGTTTTGGCTAGCATCTTAGTCATTTACATGGCCATATAAGAATGTTAGTCAATTAGAATGTTGTATGAGCACTTATCCATGACCTTATGTAAGTTGCATTAATTCGCTCGAATTTTTTTTCCGATTTGAAAAAACGCGAGAAATCACGATTTTCCCGAATTAAAACGAATCCAATGATTTTTCCTAATTTATTCGTACGAATAGGTTATTCGTACAAATAAACGTAGTATAAATATGAAACAACTATTGTTACATCCAGCTGTATTCTTGAGCCACCTGCTTGCCTGCTGCCACCTATTGGTTGCCTACTTGCTACCTCTTGCTTCCATACCTACCATCTCTCGTCATAGGTACCTTATTGCACCTTACTTTTATTATAGTCTTTCGTTAGTAATCAATGTTTCTCTCTCTCTTGTTTTGTTTAAGACTGGCTAGTTGTGTATTGCAGTCTAAGTTAGATATCATGCGACGTTGTCTTAGACACTTAGTCTGGCACTCAACTGAGTTGTGTGTTGCAGCCTAAGTTAGAAATCATGCGATGTGCTTTTAGACACTTAGTCTGGCACTCAACTGTCCCTTGATAGTTGTGTGTTGCAGTTGAATCCTAGTGTTAGATGGTGAAGTCCACGATTAGGTTATACCTAGGTCATTTTTTGTGTTTTGATTTTTTATAGTATGTTACATGATTTGAGGCTTGAGCTTGAGTTGAGAGGTTATACCTAAGTAATTTCTTAGACTGCTTGCATTGATTTTCTTATTGCATCTAGCACTGAATTCTTTTTTGAATTCTGTGTTGCAACTTACTGCATATGAGATGGCTCATGTAGGTGAGAAGAGGAAGTGTCAACAACCTGATCTCACAAAGTCTCATAGGAAGATGCTGAAAAACGAGAATGTACACTTCTTAATGAATGTCGATCAGGACATCATTGAGACATCTTTCCAAAATGGTGAAAGTGGTGTACAAAATTTGGTGAGGACAATGACAGAGCATGGAGGGAGGACCTTGCATGATCGATTTCCAGATGTTTTTACAGTAGAGTCTATAGACACTTAGTATTTGTACCACTTAGCGATGGAGGGCTGACGATGCCTCAGTCAAATAGATCGAGACATAAACTCATGTGACACAAAGTGGGAGGGTCCTGCTGTAGATGCCAAGGTCACATATATCAAGAATGCGTGGCGAGGTTACAAAGGCAAAGGAGCTGCCTCGACCTTCCTTCCATCAATGCACCCACATCCCCAAGCACAACCGTAACCACAAGCATCAATGCACCCACGCCCCCAGTCAGATGTTGCATTACATCCATCACAACCACAAGCAAAAGTTCCTCCTTCTTTTTCACATCTCCCACCACATGCACGATCACATTTCACCACATCTTTTGTGCCTCCATTTGTGCCTCCTACTGCACGCGCAGACCAGTTTTCATCTCCCATATTTTCACCTACACCACAAATGCATAATATATCTGTACAAGCATATACATTCCCATCTCCTTCATTCTCGCCTGCACAAGCACCATGCACATCACATGGCTTGCGTGATCATGTAGAAGTGCCAAGACCCATGCGGCCCATACTACTTCAGTGACGAGACATCCGATTCATGCCTAGTGCAACTGTGGGCATAGGCACGAAAGGAACAATCAACATGTGCAATATTCTTATCGCTCCCTTTGAAAGGGACAAGATTTATGCATGTAAGATGCTAAGGGTTTCTGTGTCCATTGATGCATTGAAGGCCAACGCATTAGAAGAAGCCACATGCTTGGGCGATGTCGTACATTTGGGCATCATCCGGGAAATAGGTCTAGTCCATGACAACAACCCAACGATACTATTTCCGTTTTGGAATGGAAATCATTTGGAAAGATGGCTAACCTACCTCGAACATGATGGAAAGCGACCATCTCCAGTGTTTCACAGAGATGATGTGAAAATGCCTGCTTGAGCTCCACGGGTCCGTCACTGAGTAGCTCAAGCTCGTCTTCCTCTTCACTGAATGCACCCTCAGCAACTAATTATGTAGTCAATCATTGTCCAGCAATTCTCATTACAACGGCTTCGCTTGTTGCCCTAGCCGCAACATTAAATCCTTTCAACAATCATAGATTTCCAAAGCAAAATACCAAATCTGCATCTCTTGATGGCTTTAAGCGATTGCATCTCTTAGAATGAATAAAATTGTATGCACTCCAATTTTGCTCACATGCACCCGATGATGCAGCAACAGAGAGCACACGAGTTGCAACATGTTGTAACTCCAATGTCTCTCCACCATATTCCTTCCACCAAGTAGGTGCAATAGTTGTCTTAATAGCATCAAGATTCCAAGGATCTCCAAAAGAGCCTTCGCAATTCGCATATCTCACTCGTTGTTGGTAGGCTAGTTTTCCTTGATCTCCAGGAAGTAACTTTTTACAAACCTCTCGAAAGTTACTTATGACTTCAAGATTTTTGATTGAGCATGCATTTGATATTGTGGATGTACTGCAAATGCAGCTCCATGCAAAGGGGTGTGCATTTGCTTCCATCTCTTATCAGCCAAATATACCACTTGTTGCTTCTCCCTAGGAGCAAAGCGCACAAATTCTTTAACTTGTCGTATTGTTTTTGACATCTTCCAATACACATTACCCATAACAAAGGCATCAGCATCAACCATCCTCAATACTGTTACAAATGGTTCTACACCTTCTTTTATTCTTTCAATATTTTTCTAGAATAGAGATGATTGTATAAGATGTACACATTTAGAGCCTGGTATTGCATACTGCATCTTTTTTCTAGCCAATTCACCCATCATCTATCAGACTAAAGCTTGACACACTTCCAACAATCTAGTAAGAACTAGAAAAGAAGTGACAAATCTAGTTTGACAAAATTGCCTGAGTTGCTTGACAGAGTGCTCTCTGAATACTGCATGTAAGTATTGATGACTCTTTATAAAACTCACTACAACGTTAGCACCTTGCAGTACAGGTTGCACAAATGATAATTGTCCAATATCCTTCAATAATAAGTTGAGAGTATGAGTGCCACATGGCACCCATGTCAGAGTGGGATACTTTACCATGACCATCTCACCTGCGGTCTTGTAATTCGATGCATTATCTATTACTGCCACCAACTTTGCGGATCGCTCTTTCGTATATTTTTACAATATATGCCGAAGATTTTTCTTTTAGAGACATATCAATACTCTCCAAAAACATAGTTCCCTTGGGAGTAATGCACATTACATTTATCAAGGGTCTGGCCTGCTTGCTAGTCCATCCATCAAATGCAAGAGTGCACCCATATATAGGAATAAAGTCCAATATCTTTTTTTTCAAGCAATCTGCCACAGTTTGTTTGATTCTATCAAGCTGATCGGTACACATTTTATTATAATATGGCAAAATAAATCCTGGTCTAGCACATGATTTCAAGGCATAACGAAATGTGTCATCTCTCATGACATTGAATGGTATACCATTTTTAAAATGCTTCTGTCCATCTTAAGTGCTCTTCATGCACTTGTCGAAGAAATCCATCCTCCATAGAAGATTGTTCTCCCTTTTTTCTCTTCTTTACCTGACAGACATTAGTCGCATCAAAACTCACCTGCGACCCACTTGCTAGCATATCTACATCACCTTCATGTTTGGATACACTCCTTGCATTTATTGGTGCTTCTCCTTCAATCGTCTCATCAACCTCAGTGCTCACATCTTGTTGATTTATGCAATTTCTTATTAGGGTCGGATTAAGCACTTTCTTCACTTTCTCTAAATACAATTTGCATGACGGAAGAACATCAGACAGAGTGCATGTGCAAGCTCCAACGTCACTAGCTATTCCGAGAAAATGTTGCTTGACGCGAGTAGAACCACCTGTGAATTTGTGTCCACAATATTTACACTGCAAGAAAGAGACCGAGGCATGTACTTTTCGTATCTCCATTACATATGACCAGATCTTGCCGCGCACCATGCTTTTGAAGTTGCCAGAAACAAAATGCAAAAAAAACTCATTTGAGTATACAATAGAAGCATATTGCAACACATTTTATAAAAAACAACATATATGCTTTGAAAAACACGTTCAAGCATGCAATATATTAATTATCATTCAATCACGCTCTTTTAAAATAATTCACATTCTATTGAAAGAATATTAAATATTCATTCAAAAGAAAGTGTAAGAGTGAGACAACTCTTTTAATAACTTTTAAAACTTTCAATTCGTACACTTTAAAACTCTGTATTCTTTCATATTCTATTGAAAGAATATTACATATTCATTCAAAGAAAGTGTGAGAATACAAACACAATAAAATTATATTTCTCACATGAGATCTAGGGAACTCAACGAGAAGATCCTAAAACTCCCACATACAAAAATTCCCACAAAAGATCTAAGGAACTCAACAAGGAGATCTTAGAACTTCCACAAACTAATTTAATAACTTCATAGACACGAAAACAAGCCCATTTCTCACAAGAGATCTAAGGAACTCAATAAGGAGATCTTAAACTCCCACATATAAAAATCTATTCACATGAGATCTAAGAAACTCAACAAGGAGATCCTAGAACTCCCATAAACAAATTTCATAGACACAAAAACAAGCCCATTTATCACAAGAGATCTAAGGAACTCACCAAAGAGATCCTAGAACTCCCACGTACAAAATCTATTCACATGAGATCTAAGAAACTCAACAAGGAGATCTTAGAACTCCCACAAACAAATTTCATAGACACAAAAACAAGCGACTTTATCACAAGAGATCTAAGTAACTCACCAAAGAGATCCTAGACCTCCCACGTACAAAAATCTATTCACATGAGATCTAAGAAACTCAACAAGGAGATCTTAGAACTCCCACAAACAAATTTCATAGACACAAAAACAAGCCCATTTATCACAAGAGATCTAAGGAACTCACCAAAGAGATCCTAGAACTCCCACGTACAAAAATCTATTCACATGAGATCTAAGAAACTCAACACGGAGATCTTAGAACTCCCACAAACAAATTTTATAGACACAAAAACAAGCTCATTTATCACAAGGATCTAAGGAACTCACCAAAGAGATCCTAGAACTCCCACGTACAAAAATCTATTCACATGAGATCTAAGAACCTCAACAAGGAGATCTTAGAACTCCCACAAACAAATTTCATAGACACAAAAACAAGCTCATTTATCACAAGAGATCTAAGGAACTCACCAAAGAGGTCCTAGAACTCCCACATACAAAAATCTATTCACATGAGATCTACGAAACTTAATAAGGAGATCTTAGAACTTCCACAAACAATAAACACAAAAACAAACATATTTCTCACAAAAGATCTAAGGAACTCAACAAGGAGATCCTCAAACTCTCACAAAAAAATTTATCTCATAAGAGATCTAAGGAACTCAACAAGGAGATCCTAGAACTCCCACAAACAAATTTCAACACATAAATATCTAAATTATTTTTATCACAAGAGATTGAAGGAACTCAATAAAGAGAACCTACAACTCCCACAAACAAATTTCAAACACATAAATATCTAAAATATTTTTATCACAAGAGATCAAAGGTACTCAATAAAGAGAACCTAGAACTCCAACAAACAAAAGAAAAAACCAAAACCAAAATCTAAACAAGAGATCTCAGGAACTCAGAATGAGATCCTAAAGCTCCCTAACAAAAATTATTTTTATTTCGTACCTTCTAGATTGCTTTAGCAACCTTAAAGATCGTTCTCCTTCTTATCCTTTTAGATTTCTTATGCTCGGCTGAGGAACCAAGCATGAGACAAGAAAAATTGACAGACAATGAGATTATATGCAAAATCAAAGGAACGTATTCGTCCTAATACACGTTTATTCATACGAATTTTTATTCGTACGAATATGTTGTGATGATGTGGTGATTTATATAAAAAACGTGACACGTCACCATTTTTTAAATCAATTTTTTCTTCCATTCGAATCATTTGAGCGATTTTCTCGATTTTTTTGAATCACGAATTCGAATTTTTCTACTTAGGACCTTATAGAGAAGTAGTATGTGTGTCTTATAAGGACCCTACATGTCTTACATAATCATGCATGTCTTGTGTGTAAGGACATATACATGGCCTTATAAAGACATGTTAGGAACTGTATGATCCTTTTAAGATCCATTCAAAGGGATCTTTAATTGTTGGCTACATAGATCAGGACCTACATGGCACTAGAAGGATTCTACATGACATGTACAAAATTACATATTTTTTGTAGGGATCATATGGACTTGTATGGAGATACATAAGGATTAGAAGTAAATCTATGCGGACTTTTAGAACCTACATGATCCTTATAAAGCCATTCAAAAGAATCTTTACTTGCATGTATTTGTTTTAGTACTTACTTGTTTTATAGTTTATCAAATAATATGGGATTATGTAGAGCCATATGGTCCTTATTTAGAGCATGAATCCACTGATGTCCTCTACGATGAATTGGTTGAATGTGCAACTTTCTTTTCCCGGCCCTGCACCAGGTTCACCAACAGCGTGACAATAGCAGCAGAGGCAAAGGTGAAGGATCTGGGACACAGGGAGAGAGCATTGAGGCCATCAGCATTGGTGAGTCTCTAAATGAGGTTGAGACTTGTTGTCTATAGAGGCACACAAAAAGAATGTGACTACCAAGGAGGTGGATCCGATAATGATAGCAATGATGAGCTGCTCCACGCATCTGCCAACGAGGTCAATGCTAGGCTCTAGTGCTTCTTCATGGCCGAGGCTAAGCTCTTTGCAGATGACAAGAACACAAACTTTTGTTCCCCCCCTTACCATCCTATGCACGTGCCTTTCTTGACCCACCCTCAGCAAATCCAAGTTCAAACTGTTGGAGGCGTTAACTTTTCTCTAGCTCCACCATCTCCATAGCCTCTAGGGTTTCTTGCCCTCTGACTCCTCTTCTCTCTCCACGGGCTCAGTTTTGGGGATACATAGTTGTACCTTTGAAGGTGTAGAGGGGAGATGTGATCAGACACCACTGGACCTAAACTTTGACAAGGAGTTTGTTATGTTCCATAATAGTATTGCCTCTAGTGTGTACTTTTGTTGTTGTAAAACAGATGTTGTCAAAGATGACGTAATGTTTCCTGAAGGAGAGCCTTTAGAATCATATGAGGAGGTCCCCCATCCTGTACAAACATCAGCCAAAGGGAAAGGGAATCCTGCTATAAATTTTGAGACCCCTGGAGCTAAGCTAGTAGGCAAAGTAAGTGCATAGAAGGTGGAAACACTACCAGTGGAGTCAAAGCCTCGAGTTGTAACAAAAAGACTGAAGGTAAAGAGAAAAAAGTTGAGGACAAAGGTGATTCTGATGAGGAGGAGTCTGAAGAAGAGCAACCAAAGGCTGCTGGAAAGAAGAGGGTTCTTGATGGCCTTTATAATACTAGATCTAGTGGGAAGAAGCCCAAGTTCTCAACACCAATCAAAGTTGTAAAACCAAGGGAAAGACTGATATCAAAGCTCCATCAACACCAGCTCCCACCCCCAAGCCACAATAGTAAAGTGCAAAGAAAGATGCATCCGCAAAGAAGTCAGCTGCTGTTAAAGAAATAGTTCAAAATCTGGTGCACCATCCTTTGGATAGAAGTTTGGTTAGTTTACTTGCTAGCCTTGCAAAAAGGCTTCCTAATCGGAATCTCCTCTAAGCCAGCACACCTTTGCAAAGCATAAAATGAGACATTGCTTGTGTATGAAACATACCCAGCCAACAAAATTTCATGTTGATATGAAGCTAAGATTGAGCAAGGAAATAGTAAATAAAATCAGCCACAACAATATATGAGAGGTTGCAGATCTCACCATTGAAAATATGCCTGTTATGTGGTTATGGAAGATAGCCAAGAACTTGATAAAAATAACCATTGCTTGATGTATACAGTTGTGCCTTGAGATAGAAATGACTCGCTCTATGGTTGGACATGAAGATCATAGTAACTGAGCAAAAGTAAATTGGTCAAAGCAACCTACAGCTTGGCAATATTTGGCCCATACTTAAGAGCTTACTCTAGCAAGAAAAGAATGAGGGACTCTTGCAAATTGAAGAGCAGCATTTGGATATGACCTATTGAAGGATTGGTGAGCCATTGTCAAAGGATTGAGGCAGCCATTGCTACAAGGTACAACAGTAAGGAAGCATTTCAGCTTGCATCAAAGAAGAGGACTATTGGGGAAAACGGTGTTGCTTTAAGCAATTCGGATAGCCGTTGAATCTTGGAACTGAAGGCTTACTTATGGATATTCTATGGCAAAGCAAAACCTTGAAGGATGGTAGCCCATATGGATAAATGTTATAGAAGCCAACCATAGTCCGACCATGTAGTCCGACCGTGCAGTCTGACTTACTTTGATAGGAAACAGTCCGACCACAGTCCATGCAGTCCAACTTGCTTCAACAGGAAATGGTCCGGCCTGCTACAGTCCCCGACCATGTAGTCTGACCATACAACCTGACTTTCTTTGACAAGAAACAGTCGACTTGCTACAGTTTGCCGACCATGTAGTCCAACTGTGCAGTCCAACTTGCTCTGATAGGAAATAGTCCAACCATGGTAAGACCTACTTCAGTCCAACCTGCTATAGTCCGACCACCTTCTATCGACCATGTAGTCCAATTGTGCGGTCTGGCTTGCTCTGACAGTAAACTGTCCGAACCTGCTACAATCCAATAAAAGTTCGGCCATTGTTCTCTTATTTCTGATCTATTCTTTGAAATCCAACTTGACAACATAATTCTGTATTGTATCAACTTTTAGTACATGTTTTCAAATTTGGAAATGGAAGAGATTTGCTTGTCAAATTGAGGTCCGACTCGTGTTCAGTTGTTAGAAGACAGTCCGACACAGTTTCAAATGACAAATTAAAGCATAAATCTAAACTTTGAACAAACTAAAGCATGTATTTGAGGTACATTTATCTCAATATTTATTTATTTACCTCAATAAAAAGTTTCACTATTTTTTGACCATCATGGCAAAGTCAAAAAGCAAAACAAGTGTCAGGGGATGCATTATTTGTTATCTGGAAATGCTTATCATAAAGAAAAATATTGTTATCTACCTTTGTGCAAGCATTGAAAGCAACATGGTCATTGAAGAAAGTATTTTGTTGATCTATTGGAGCTAAAGTTTTATGAGATCTTTCCAACAATATGTGAGGCAAAGTCTCATCTCGGAAGGTTAGGAAGCTATTGGATAAGCTATTGGTTTATTTCAACTTGGTAGATGATGCAAAATCTTGGCACACCAAATTCCATAGAGGAGATTGGAAATCTTGTCATTATGTGGCTGATATCTTAGAACTTCAACAAAGAGTTCAAATTCTACATTCCCAATATGACATGCAGAGGAAATTGATTATAATTCTGACTCAGATGTGGACAAAGACTTCAAAGATGGTGGTAAGATTTGCAATGATAATTCACCTATTTTTGTTCCTAATCAAATGGATGCAGATGTTTCCAAACATACCCAAGTCCACATCCATTCCAAACACTCAAACAACAATCTAGTGATAGTCCATTGTGACAGTAAGCTACAACAATCGGACAATGATTCTCAGCAGCCAAATACCCATTCTAATCAGTTCGAAAGCAAGGAAGGTATGTTGAGGACTATGAAATGCCAATCAATTTTGGATTTTTCCATAGACAAATGGAGCAACAAGAAAATGAATTGTCAGATGATGACAAAGACTCGAAAAATGATTACTATCTAAAGGAAGATGATGAAGAGTCATATGATGAGTGTGCATGCTTTGCCTTTGCATCATCTTTTGCCCCACTGATGTGATGTGGAAGCAAGAGAAAATCCACCCAAATGCAATCTTAATGAGCCTGACTATAGGAATTCATACAACAAGCAAGGTTTGGGGTACATCTCTAATTCGATTCAACTGAACGCTTCTAAAGCATGTAAACGTAATGGAGTGAATAATGTTTTTGATATGTATTCACCATCTGATGCTGTAAAGTTTGAAAATTTCATCTATGATGATGATGATGATGTTGAGTAGTACACAGAGAGCTCAAGTGTTTTTTCTTTTTTGTATGGACCAATGGATCCAATACAATTAGAGACAACAATGAATCAAAATATTAATGCCAATGATGAAGACAATATTTTAGTTTGTGATGTTTTGGATGGTGATATGCAAGTTGATAAGTATATGTGTGAAGAGGATGTTGTGATTCAGCAATTTTTGTCATTAATTGATGATGAGGATACCGTTTTGGACAATCAATTTGTCTCAATGATGAATGCATATGTCTGAAATCAATTCTAGGTAGTCAAAGAGTTAGTCCAACCAATGAAGCATCTATCTGCAATGTTGATGATATAAGCATTGATGAAAGGGCTTCAGAGATGGTCTAGATTCACAGTGATGAAGAAGAGGTAAGCAAAGAAAAGAAGTCAAGATCCAAAGAAGAATGAAGATCAATTGCTTGATGGTGAGGATAATGGGATTATGGAGTTTCTTCTTTCTTCTGAGATCCAAAGAAAGATGAAGATCAATTGCTTGATGGTGAGGATAATGAGATTATGAAGTTTCTTCTTTCTTTTGAGCATAATCCGATTATTGATTTGTTTGCTTTAAGGGTCCAATTGCCTCAAAAAGTCAAATGAAATGCAACCAATAGTGTCGACAAAAATTCAGATTTCAATGCCAACATACAAATGAATTCAACTCATTTATTGAGTGAAGAAAAGGAGAATGTTCTAGAAGAATCACTCATTGAGGTGGTTTCACAAACAAAAAATTCAAATTTGAAGGATGATATGTCCAAGATGTTTAATGATGCTTTGATTGAGTTTAAAGATGATTATTTTGATGCAAATGATGATGTCATGCAATTAGATTTGGTTTATATTCAGATTCCAATGTTGGAAAGTCCTAGTTTTTTGGGAGGACTTGAGTGCAAAAGCACAAACTAAAAATTCAGAAACAAATACAAGCAACGAATTTGCTGATGTTTATGCAAGGAAAAGGATGAAAGATGAGGGTAAATGGAAGACCTTAATGTTGAGATATCGAGCTCCACTCGTGATAT
Organism: Dipteris shenzhenensis; assembly: GCF_047967505.1. Taxonomy (NCBI): domain Eukaryota; kingdom Viridiplantae; phylum Streptophyta; class Polypodiopsida; order Gleicheniales; family Dipteridaceae; genus Dipteris; species Dipteris shenzhenensis. The sequence continues at coordinate 22,733,771 of NC_141599.1, forward strand.
GCCAGGGTGACTGTTGTGAGTTTATGTCACTGACTTGTTAGCTGCAGATGCGGTTGGTACACTGCCCACGAATAATAGCTAGATGACAGCTATCCTTATCTACTCTAGTTTGTGGCTCAGTTAGTATGCCACCTTAGTTAGTTGAGTTTGGTTTGAGACCCACATATAGGGTTCTTCTATTTTCTTTGTACTAGAGTTCTTTTGGCTTTCACAACTAAGAAGAGGAAAATTGTTTTCAGCCTCCACCTGTGTGTGTATTCCCCCATTGTGCATGTGAGAAAGCCACAAGTGAGACTCCTTCCCTCTCTCCCACTATCTTCACATGGTATCAGAGCCTTGTTCATGGTAAGGAGCTCAAGAAAGCAAACCAAGTTTGTGGTGTCCTAGTAAGAGGACCAGTGTTGCTTTCCTATTTCGAGTTTGGGAGCATATCTCTGCAGGTAGCACAGCCAGAAGTGCAAGAGTGCACTGTCTCAGATTGAGACGCCCTTTGCGGTGTGGCGAGAGGACAATATATGATGCGAGTAAGGGCAAAGCCCTTGGTGACTTTATTTTTCTGATTCGAGGCCATTTCGGGGCCCGTTTTGAAGGCGGAAGTTCTTCGCAGGCACTCAGAAAAAGGCCCTGTTTTTGCTTTGTGACCACTGCTCGGCTGGTCGGTGAAAAGTTGCCACAAAAATTGCATCGTATGCCTGTGTGCAGAGATATTAGGAGTTGCAGAATCATGCTTGTTGCCTATTGATGCAAAATCGTCACTAGGAAGTGACTGTGTGGTCAAATACCACTTTCATCAGTTTTGCAGATCTGCCCGTGTGAGGCAAAAGCTGTGTTTTTCACAGTGACAGAATATTTTGCAGTGTTCTGTAATGGCGTCTGATTCTCTTTCACAGATTGTCACAGAAAAGCTTGACAAGAACAACTTCCAGGCATGGAAGTTTAGAATGATGAATTTCCTTATGGGAAAAGGCTATTGGGAGTTCATTACAAGAAATGAAGAAGAACCAGTTCTTCCTAATGTTCCCAATCAACAGGAAATGCAGGAATTTAAAGGATGGCATGAGAGAGCCAGAAAAGTTATGTACTGGCTGTCTATCAATATTTTGGATTCTATGATTGTGCATATTCAGGATGCAAGTACGCCAAAGGAGGCATGGGATACTTTGGCAAAAATGTACAGCACAAATACGCAAGCCAGGAAAATGCAGCTCAAACAGGAGTTGCACAATGTGCAGAGAGAAAATTTGAGCATAAATGACTACCACATGAAGGTGAAGAAAATTGCAGATACACTTGCTTCCATTGGGTCGCCAGTGGAAGATGATGATCTAGTTTCTGTGACCTTGAATGGTCTAGGAAAGGATTATGCACAGTTCCAGACATCCATTGCTGTCCGTGAAAAACTTCCTGATTTTGAAGAGTTGCTTGCTCTTCTAATTTCTGAAGAGCAGAGAAATGGGGGTGCATCTTCTTCAGGAGGAACTTTAAAAGAAACTGTCTTCTACTCAAATGCTGGAAGAGGTAGAGGCAGAGGTAGAGGAGGCCGATCTGCAGGCCATGGTAGAAATCAGAATATGCAGCAAACTCAAGAAAACCAGTCCTATGGAGGAGGACGTGGTAACGCTAGAGGCAGGGGGAGCAAAAGAGGCCGTGGTGGATGGCAGAGAGGCCAAAATGCAAACAACAATGTTGAATGCTACTACTGTGGTAAAATGGGTCATATGGCTAAGGACTGCTACAAAAAGTAGAATGACATTATGAATGGAAAATTGCAGCAAGGTAATTATGCATCTTCTAGTAGACAAGGTGATGACAGAAATGAGCATCTATTTATGGTGCAGCACATGACCAATTCTATGACAAGTGTAGAAGAACAAAATGATGTTTGGTATGTTGACTCAGGTGCGTCAAACCACATGACAGGTCATGCAGAGTGGATGTAGGATGCAAGGAAAATGGAAAAACCAAGATTTGTGGAGACTGGTGATGATACTGAACATCCTATTGTGCGGATTGGTAAAATTCCTTTGTCTATGCAGGATGGGAAAAAGAAATACCTGTCTGATGTATTTCATGTCCCGAACATCACCAAGAACCTGGTTTCTGTTGGTCAAATGGTTGAGCAGGGCTTGCAGGTCAGATTTAATCCTCATGGATGCTTTGTTGAGGATATGAAAGATAACGGTCGCTTGATAGCAAAAGGAAAGAAGAAGGGCAGGATGTTTACGTTGGATGCAGACATGCCTGAATTGAGTGCAGCAATGTTTGCACATGGGACCGTGTAGTTGCAGATATTGATATCTGGCATAAACGCATTGGTCATGTTAATATACAGCGACTTAAATCAATGCAAGCCCAAAATATTATTGCAGGATTCCCTAAATTCAAGGTTGCAGAAATGCATAAGGTTTGTGAAGCCTGTCAATTTGGTAAACAGGTAAGGAAACCATTTCCTAGGCATGTTCAAGAGAGTAAAAAGCCATTGGAATTAATCCACTCTGATGTGTGGACTACTAAAGCTACATGTATTCGAGGCTTTCACTATTTTGTCACTTTTATTGATGACTTCAGCAGAAAAGTTTGGGTGTATTTTATGAAAAAGAAAAGTGAAGTGTTTGGGCACTTCAAAGCTCTTAAAGCTATGGTTGAAAAAGAAACAGGCCTGCAAATAAAATGCCTAAGGTGAGATGGAGGGGGAGAGTACCTCTCAAATGAGTTTGCAAGGTTCCTGCAGGAGCATGGCATAAAGCAGCAATATTCATGCAGTCATACCCCATAGCAAAATGGACTTGCAGAAAGAAAAAATAGGCATATTGGAGAGGTATCTCGGGCCATGCTAAATGAGAAAGATCTACCAGATCATTATTGGGCTGAAGCAGTTGCTATAGCAGTTTACATAATGAACAGGACTCCCACTACAGCAATACATGGCATGACGCCAGAGGAGATGTATACTGGTAGGAAACCAGATATTTCTCATTTGAAAATTTTTGGTTGCATTGCCTATGTTCATGTGCCAGATGAGTTGAGGTCCAAGTTGGATCCAAAAGCTGAGAAGTGCATCTTTATTGGTTATTCTCTGCAGCAGAAAGGGTATAGATGCTATAACCCTTCTACTCGTAAGTTTACAGTGAGAAGAGATGTTGTTTTTTATGAGATGAGCAGCTATATAAACCAGTAAATGTGATGATTGATGGGGTGTGATTTTTTTGTGAGCTTTTTGTCATGAGCTTTTTTTCAATTTTCATGAATATTGCGAGCTTTTCATTCACCTGAGAGAGAGAGGGGGGGGGGGGGTCATGGAGTGGGGTGGGTTGAAAGTTTGGGTTGTGGTTGCAGTTAAGAGGAGAGAGGGGGGGGAGGGGAGATAAAGGAAAGGGGGAGGAACGGGCGCATGGGTAAGGTGGCATGGAGAAGGGAGGGGAGGGGAGTTGGAAGATATATTCATTATCATAGTGGAGAACGTAGAGGGGGAACTTATAAGGTATGCAAGGGGGAACTTATAAGGTATGCAAAGAGGAGTGCAAGGAGGAGAGAGAGGATGAGGAATGTGAAAGTTATGTTCATCTACTAAATGTAAAGGGGAAGGGAGAGCATGTGGGAAATTTGTTTATTTTCAAAGTGTATAATTTGACAGATTTGACCTCATATTTGGATTCCTCGTCGAATTCCGGTCATTTTGAGTACCAACATGACCATATTCTGATAAAAATTGGAAAAATGGTGTTTTTGTCATTTTGGCCTGTTTGGGGCCTGTTTTGAGTCTGCGCTACTCAAAACAGGCCCCAAACAAGCCAAAATGACAAAAACACCATTTTTCCAATTTTTATCAGAATATGGTCATGTTGGTACTCAAAATGACCGGAATTCGACAAGGAATCCAAATATGAGGTCAAAAGTTTCAAATTATACACTTTTAAAATGTACATATCTCCCATAGTTCCTCCCTTCTACTTTGAATATGGACATATCTTCCATAATTTTTTGCCTCCTACTGCCACTCATATCCTCCCCCCCCTTGTGCATAGTATACACTCTTCCACCCCTCCCACATGCTATGAAAATGAACATATCCTATATTCTCTCCCCCTCTTTCTAACCTCCCCATCTTTCTTATAACAAAAACATGTATGGATTTCTAAAAAAAGCTCGCAAAAACAAAGGAAATGGTAAAAAAGCTCACATTAAAAAGCTCGCCAAAAGATTTCCCCCATGATTGATGTAGATGCACAAAATGGTAATGCTGCACAAAATTCACAGCAGCAATCACAAAATATCAGTGGACCTGCAGTGTCCTCTAGCAGTGGTTCACATACTTCGCCATGGACAGGTAGATTGAGATCAGGAGAATCTCCTCAAAGCAATGCAGATAGTGGTACGCAGGTATCACGAAAAGGAAAAGAGAAGGTAGATCAGCCCATGTTTGATGTGAATGCAGGTCACTCTTATGTGGATGGTGAATCCAGTGGCTCAGAACAGAGCATTGATGATGAGTTGGGTATTCCTTCCGTTGCTACACCTGGAGTAAGGAAGACCAGGGATGTTTTGAGAGCACTTGGAAGTGAGCCTATTTTGCGCAGGTCTACCAGAGCTAGGTATCCTCTGGATAGGCTGAAATATGATGGATTTATCCATTCACTATGCTTATATGGTCAAAGTGATACAGGAACTAGAACCCACTTCTTTTGAGCAAGCTAGGGGAAATGAAAAATGGGAGAAAGCCATGGATGAAGAAATGGATGCCTTGGAAGCCAATGCTACATGGCAATTGGTACCTTTGCCTAAAAATAAGAATGCAATTGGATGTAAGTGGGTTTATAAGATCAAGCACAATGCAGATGGTTCTGTAAATAGATACAAGGCAAGATTAGTTGTCAAGGGGTATGCACAGACATATGGCATTGATTATGAAGAAACATTCAGTCCGGTTGCAAGGATGGCAACTGTAAGAGTAGTCACTGCTATGGCTGCATCAAAGGGATGGTCTTTACATCAGATGGATGTAAAGAATGCCTTCTTGCATGGTGATTTGCAAGAAGAGGTCTTTATGGAGTAGCCAGCAGGCTATGTTCATGCTATTCATCCTGAGTTTATTTACAAGTTGAAGAAAGCCTTGTATGGCTTGAAGCAAGCACCTAAAGCATGGTCTGACAAGATAGGACAGTATCTTGTCACTATTGGCTTTCAGATTTCCAAGGCAGATTTCTCACTCTATGTGAGAAAAACAGAGAACGGGATTATGCTTCTTGTCATTTATGTTGATCATTTGATCATCACAGGTGATAATGATGAAGATATCCTTCATGTGAAAATGCTATTGAATCAGAAGTTTGAGATGAAGGATTTGGGAGAGCTACATTATTTCTTGGGCATTGAGGTGATTAGATCACCAAGTGGGATACAGCTCTTGTAGAGACAGTATGGATTGGACATGATGTCCAAATATGGGATGACAAGCTATAAGCCTATTTCAGTCCCTTTGGAGCAGAATGTGAAGCTGAGCACAGATGCAGGTGAGCTTCTGGAAGACCCTACTATGTACAGACGCATAGTAGGAAGTTTGATTTATAAGACTATTACCAGGCCAGATTTAAGCTATGCTGTTGGATTGGTAAGTCAGTTTATGCAAGCTCCAAGGAAACCACATTTGGATGCGGCTAGATACTCAGGTATGTGAAGTCCACATTGCAGTATGGACTATTTTATGAGGCTGGGGTTCAGATACAGTTGCATGGATACACTGATGCAGATTGGGCTAGTAGTACTTCTGATAGACGATCTACCAGTGGATATGTGTTCTCTTTTGGGAGTGTTGCAGTCACCTGGAGCAGCAAGAAACAGCCTACAGTTGCCTTGTCGAGCACAGAGGCTGAGTATAGGGGTGCAGCAATGGCTGCATGTGAGGTAGCTTGGTTGCATAAGCTACTTTATGATATGCATCAGTCTACAGATGGGCCAGTTGTCATTTATTCTGACAACATGAGCAGTATACACTTGGCAAATAACCCAGTCTATCATGCTAGAACAAAGCACATTGAGGTGCATTATCACTATGTGCAGGAGAAGGTTTTACTAGGTCTTATTGATCTAGTTTATGTCAGCACAGAAGATTAGGTAGCTGACATATTCATGAAGGCATTGGGCGCAGAGAAGCTGCGCAAGTTCAGAGACTTGCTTGGTGTGCAAGAATTGGGATTGAGCTCGAGGGGGAGTGTTGAGATATCGAGCTCCACTCGTGATATGCCAGGGTGACTGTTGTGAATTTATGTCACCGACTTGTTAGCTGCAGATGCGGTTGGTACACCGCCCACGAATAATAGCTGGATGACAGCTATCCTTATCTACTCTAGTTTGTGGCTCAGTTAGTATGCCACCTTAGTTAGTTGAGTTTGGTTTGAGACCCACATATAGGGTTCTTCTATTTTCTTTGTACTAGAGTTCTTTTGGCTTTCACAACTAAGAAGAGGAAAACTATTTTCAACCTCCACCTGTGTGTATATTCCCCCATTGTGCATGTGAGAAAGTCGCAAGTGAGACTCCTTCCCTCTCTCCCACTATCTTCACACTTAACCCGAAACCAAAAGAGCCTGAAATGGAGCTGAAACAGCCTGAAGGATTCCCCTAATCATCTCTACTTCATACCAAACATATTACAACACTTGGCAAGTGTTCAAGGTCAAAGTACATAGCAAATGAAAGCTTGGGGACAAGAAAAATAGGAAATAGAAATTCAACAAGTAAGCAGGAAGGAATCTGATAGTTCCAGGCAATTTGATGAAGGTCGAATGCATTCTGAAGGTTGGAAATAATCAGAAAGATGGATTGTCAACATGATTGCAGTAAAGGGAATTTTTAAAAGTCTGAAGGTATTTGTTGTGATTTTTTATTCAACATTTGATATTCAGACAATTGGCATAACATGGACAAGCAATCCAATGATAATCCGAGTAGTTTAGGCAATCTGACTATGGTAGATTCTAGACAAAAATTTGAATTTAGCCAAGGGACTAAAGCTGACTTAGAATTTAGAATTCGGGATTATTAATCAACGTCATGCAGATTTTTCAAAGGCAAATGAAGGATGTCTTTGAGGACTTTACAGAGTAACTTATGTTGCAGATGTTGGAGCTTCATCGACATATTATTTTTTCCTTGATCGGAGTGATGTATCCATTCTTTGCCATTGGAATGTGAACATGTTAATTCATACATGGTTCTATTTATTCATTTTGTATGAACTAGCATCGATGACATTATATTTCATGGGTTCCCTAGCCTTGGCATGTAGCTATGAAATTGTACAATTGTAACTAGTAGAACCTACACCATGGAGGTTAAGAAGGGTTCCGGTCTATGCTTTTTTGTTCCACAAAGAGCTGCCCACTGAAAGTGTTAGGTGTTGAGGGGTATTTAGGCACCTAGGCTAAGTAGAGCCATGTGGAAGTTGGAAGGTCACAAGTCATCTAAATGAGTGGCAACTACCAAGGACCATGAGGAGCACATATTAGCACAAATTTTGGGACCTATAAATTCTTCCAAAAAACTCTCTTAGAGATGGGAATTTTGAAAGGCCCATCAGCAAGAGGAGAGGGAGCAGGAGGGAGGAGGGAGGGAGGAGGAAAGAGGGAGGAAGGAGGAGGAGAGTGGAGCTTGGGTTTGCAAAGGTGAGAGAATTCTAGAACACATTGATATAGTAAGGAGCATGCATGCCAGAAGATCAAGCACATGAACACAAAAGTGAACTGAACATTAAATCCCAAACAGTGAGAGATCATTTGCATTAAGAGATATTTATACATGTTTTTGATTTGTCATCTCTGACACAAAGTTGGGAGAGTTTCTTTCTTCTATGAGAACTTCTCTCTCGTATGAGAGTTTCCCTCTTTTGTGAGAGTTTCTCTCTACTATGGGAGTTTCTCTCTTCTATGAGAGATTCTCTCTCTTGTGAGATTTTCTCTCTCTAACACAAATTGTAGATTTTAATATTCTCTCTCTAGATCTTGATTTTGCAAATACATTTAGATATTTTCTAGAGAGTCCTTTGGTGTCGCAAACCTACTAGATCCACCAAATCTACCTTTGAACTCAAGATATTACAAGCAAATCTTTGTCGCTACTCCACACACAAGCTCAAGATATTATAAGCAAAACTTTGTCAAGATATTACTAGTGGAACTTTGTTGCTACTCCACATACAATCTTGAGATGTTACAAGTGAAACTTTGTTGCTACTCCACACACACAATGATCTCATCATGGTTGCTCGTGATTGTTTGTTTGAACCTTGTTGCCATAGGGTTAACAAATCCCCTAGACAAATTACCCATCCTCAAGTTATGATTGATTATGAATTAGAGTTGGATCAATGCCCTTGTTATCCAAAGGCTGTGGTAAAGTTAGCATTGGTGTATGACTTGGCATGCTTGTTGCTGATCTTTTCCTTGTAGTTCTCAAACTCCATAGTGTTTTTGCTCACATTATCTAAAAATCTCAAACAAATAGATATATCACCCTTCAAGTGATATGATGCCACGTTGAAAGAGGAATTAGTAGTTTGAGCATCTACCTATTCATTCAAATTGAAGCTGAGCATGGGAAGATGTTGATCAATTGTGAGGAACCCTTCAAAGATTATTGCCAATGCTTCACTATATTTGACAATATTCTTGATGGTTTTATCATGACTTCCTTGCATGTGTGATGTATGTTTGTCTAATAATTTTATGAGTGTTTCTTGTATTTTTACTTTGCAATAAATGTCAAAACTTCATGTGATTGAAATGGGGTGAAATGTTGAATCAACATATGGATATTGTAATTAGCACTTAGGATAAACCCATCCTTGCAAATTGCAAAAGTGCAACTATGAACTGTTGCATTATGATAATGTGTGAAAGTGAAGATAAGAAAGACAAAGCTATACATTGCTTGACCAATGTGGATACCCCATCAACTTAGAAAAACTAATTCATCTAAGGAAAAGTTTAATAAAATACGAGATGTCACTCATGCACATATGCATGGACACGTGCATGCACACATGCACACGCACGCGCACACACACACGCACACACACAAACACATACAAACACACATGCACATGCACATGCACACACACGCACACACATGCAAAGCTTGTGTGCATACATTAAGAAAAACTTTCAAAAGTTATATTTAGTATACTAGCTAAATTTTCAAAAAAAATGTGTTTAGTATATAAACCTTTGGCAAATTCTCATGGATTTCATTGATCATTTTATAATAATGAACTTTTTTAAACCTACCTTTTATTTAAATCTAGTTTCAAATCTTGGATCATAAGAACATATAAACTTTCATGAGACTTATAAAAGTTTCACGTATTTTAACAAACCTAATGCAAAAAAATCATCCTTGATATGGGGAGCGACAAGAAATGAAAAATAGTACATAAAACTAAAGGGTGAAATTTAAAAATCCAATATGAACAAGTGTTTGATCTAGTCTAACTACACAAAGCATAGAAAACCAAAAAAATCATGAGATTGTGGACCTTGCAAACACCAGAGTCATCATAGATGTGCCTAAAAGTTCAAGATTGAAAAAGGCAAGAAGACCATATGGTGTCACAGTTCATTATCACTTTATTCATACGCGTACATTTTCAAGCATCAAATTTAGATCCTTTACTTCATATAGAAAAGAGAGCACATGAGATAGTGCTCAATGTTCTTATTTTGTGACATGATCACCACAAGCTCAAATGGTAGACTTATTTCTAAAATTAACTCATATAGATAGTTTGATATGGACATGAGAGACGATTCTCTAGTTTGAATTTGGAGAAATTAACATCAAATTATAATGACACAAATCAAGCATACTCAATAAATTTTTTAAAGAAACTATGGATGCATGACTGCAAAAGGCTTTCTAACTCCCACGGAAACCAACATAAGGCCTTCACCCTATGAAAATCCACCTAAAATACATCACCAATACTAACTTAAGTCTTCTTGAAAATTACAAAGCTCAAATATGACAAATAGTTAGACCTTGGCTACTACATATATCTCTACAAATGTAGATTGAGCTAGTAATGATGATGACAAAGGTGTACAAGTGCATTTAATATTGGTTCAACATCCTTGTCTTAGAAAAAAAGGAAAATTTTGTATGGCTACTTTATCAACAAAAGTAGAATACATATGGTTATGAATACGCTTCCCTCTAACTATGTATGACAAGTGAGTTGATGATGCCTCCAAGTGGTAGCAGAGGATAAGGCTTGGGCAATTCAAGATCTATCCTCATGATGCATGCACCAAGAGCTGCAATCGCATGCATAGATGTGTGATATGATGGGTCAACAGACTTCAAAGCTTGAAGGAAACAAGCAAAGAAGCCCATGCACAAAACTAGCACACGGAGAGCAATAGCAATAAGAGCTAGTGTGTAGAGTAGTAGAGAATCAAGTAGAACAAAGAGCTCAAGCTAACATGGGAGCCACTACACAAAGCCAAAGAAATAAAATAATGATCCAACTTGCAAGATAGATTCATGAAAGCTTTTTACAAAGACAAGTACAACAGAGCGGCAGAGCAAGTAGAAGCTCAGTAGAGGTTGCACTGACATGGCAACACATTGATAGCCCGACATGCAGCAGCATGATAATCATTATGCAACAATCGGTTAGACCATACAATCTAAAGGCCAATCACCAAGTTCAAAGTACCAACAAGGTCCTGCATGCCATTTGTAGCAGAAAGATAGTTAACACTGGTGTAGAAATTAGAATCAAAGATCTCACAAGTAGTGTAGGCATAAAATCTAATGTATAAGGCATAGGTTATACTTCGTATTTCTTGGTGTATGGCATTGAATTATTACTACCCATCGCAATTGAGATCCCAATGCTTCAAATAGCACCAGAACATAACTTGGGAGAACCAGAGGCAACTGAACAGAGTCTTTTCCAAATCTCTTTGTTAGACTAACATAAGAAAGGAGCCTATCTAAATTCTCTGCCAAGGAGAAAACAACAAAATTGTTACCATGGCAAATGTGCCATAGATTTTGAATTCAAAAAAGATTATTTAGTTCTTTTTTTGATTCTAGGAATGAGTTATTCTAGGGAAGCCCCAATCCCACTCCAATTCTTATGGTAGGGACTTGTGAGAATCATTAACGTAGGTCAAAATAACACGGTCCAAATAGCAAAGCTACTATATAATTTCAAAGGGTTCCTTTGGAGCAATGTTTGACATATCGAGGAGATCTGCTTGTTTTTGTTCTGAAACACATTTGAGATATTTTATTCTCTGAGGGATAAGATCTATTCTATTATACAATCAAAGGGTTCACTTTGGAACAATGTTTTCATATCTATAAGATCGACTTATATTTTTCCTATTTCTATTTGAGTGATTATCTCCAAAGTATTCTTTTGTGTGTCAACTATTCATGGTCCTATAGCCAATACCAATAAACATAGGATTAAGGTAACTATGGTACTACAAACTCAACTAATGCAAGTTTGAATAAAGGTTTAAGGAATCAAAGACATGATTTTGCTTTCTAGAGCTGAGAGGTATGATCACAATGCACCTACTAAAAAAGTTTTTTTCCCATTAGTCTCCCAACATTCACAATAGGAACAACACTCATCAATGAATTCTTGAATAAGTATTCTGTTAAATGGAAAGACTTTTGTAGTATGCATCTTACATGAGGATTTCCTATATGATGCATTCTTGAATAAGCATTCTGCTAAATGGAAGCACTTTTGTAGTATGCAGCTTATATGAGGATTTCCTATAGGATGCATTTATTTCTATTAACTATGGGTGTAGGTACTATAGTAAGAGAGGTGTAGGATCATTAATACGATCCTATAGGATGCATTTATTTCCATTTTAGGTATCTTCCTAAAAATTTTGGTGAGCTTCTAGGCTCTTTCTAAAAAATTTGGTAAGCTTTTAGGGCTAAAATCTCACTACAATTTTAGTTAAACCCTAAAAGCTCAACAAAAGTTTGGCTAGTGGACAATCAACATCTACATTGCAATTGCTTCAAAAATGTTGTTCAAAACTCCTATCAATTCACACAAGGAAATTCTAACAAATATTTATGGGTTCATATTTATCAATACCCTTTATCAAAAAGAACAATGATCAAAACTTAATAAGTGACCACATAATTCACCATAGACATCCTTAATCCATACCTTCTAAAAGAGCAAACACAAAGATTTTCCTTTGTCTAAGAGAGAAGTCAGAGAAATCACCTTGTAGCTAGAAGGATGGACCATGTCATATAAACCACTCGTTTGGGTAAAGGTTAGATTCAAAACCACCTATTAATTAAAGGGAGGCCACGTGTCTTAAAGAATAGCTTAGGAGAAGGATGCATGCCTTTTGGACCTCCAAAGTCTTTTCTTGATTGTGCTATAATTTTTAAATGGTAAATAAAACCACTAGGTAACAAAAATGTAAAAAACTTGGCTATAGTTTGCATTTGAGATTAGTGTTCTCATTGTATGACATGATAGCTTGTAGATTACATCTTTGAAAAAGGTTAATAAAGACTGATGATCCTTGGACGTAGAAAATAAAAAATGTAATAGCCTTTATTATGAAATTATTGAGACTTATGAAAAGTTAAACTTCAAGCATAGTAAAACGGTTGAGTGTGTTTGACTATGCCATTTATTTGCTGATCTTCATCTCTCATTGGAGGGTCCTTCTCCCATTCTCACTAATAGTCAGAGTGCTGTAGCAGTGGCTAAGAATCCAGTCTATTTGACTGCGCCATGGTTGAGTGTGTTTGACTACACCATTTATTTGTTGATCTTCATCTCTGATTGGAGGGTCCTTCTCCCATTCACTGATAGTCAGAGTGTTGTAGCAGTGGCCAAGAATCCAGTTTCATGCTCGCACGAAGCACACCGAGGTTCACTATCACTATGTCAGAGAGAGGTTGCATGCAAGGGAGATCAATATGATCTATGTGTCAACACATGACAATGTTGCAGACATCTTCACCAAAGCACTTTCACGTGATAAGTTTGAGGCATTTCGCAATGCCCTGAACTTATCTCCTTTTGGTGATTGATCATTTCCTTGTACATCATCACATTGGCACTCCAAGGGGGTGTTAGAATTATTGCCATATTCTAGCAATGACCAATGTAATGTCGATAAGTGGATTAGGGGCACTTTTCCCTCATTAGAGGTTTTTTCCCCTAACTATAATTAGTGGTTAGGATAAAGTTTTGTCTTTTAGACAAAACCTCATCTTTGTATGTTGTTTCTATCTTATTCTATCACACATTTTGCATTGCTCTCACTCTGTTCAGCTCTCTTTCTTCCTTCAAAGGTACCTTCATAGGAAATGGGGACTTCAGTGTACTCAAATTCCATAATTGGCATAAGACACTATAGGGAGCTCATGCAAATTAAATTTCCTTACTATAGGTTTTATACATACATCTCTCTCTCTCTCTCTCTCTCTCTCTCTCTCTCTCGTGTGTGTGTGAGAGAGAGAGAGAGAGAACCGAAACCATGGTTTTGATCTATGAAAAGAAAGAGAAAAATAGATGAAAGCTTAGTAATTAAATATCAACACATCAAAAATATCTACAAGAAACATTAGGAACAACAAATCGCAAACAAACACCGCAGGATGAGATATGTTCATACTAAAAAAGACAGCTTTAGATTGTTACAAATTAAGATACATATCAATCAAGATTCCCCTTATGCTTTGAGAAGAAATGTATCTGTAGGCAGCCTATGCTGGTGCATCACAATTACAAAGATGGAGAAGTCTACTAATATTGCTTGGCATGAGGGACATCTGTTTCCATGTGCTAATTCTCACAATATTAGGGTCTCACAATATTAGGACGCTTCTCTCCAGGCAATTAAATGCTTTGTTTCCTATCAATATTAGGACGCTTCTCTCGAGGCAATAAAACTGCCTTATGACATTGCCGAACGTAAATATTTAAGTAAAAGTGATACAGCACGCCCTTAGGGACCTTGGGGAAAAACTGTATTTTCTACTACAGGGAAAGATATGCAAAAATCAGAGTCTTTAGAATGCTACTCTTCCAGCTCAATGATTTTCACCACAGAAGAGTCCCCCACTTTTTGGCAGACTACAATACGATCATGAGGTTTGATGATTCCAGCAGCTTTTCCGTGATCCATTGCCACTTTCAAGACAGATTCATTAGTGGCATTTGTTGTCTCTGCCTGTAAAGATCCCATGTAACATACAAAATCAGAATGCTTTTGTGGTTGAAGGAATGCACAAGAATACAATGACAATACCACAATTCAGGGCTACAAGTGCACAAAACCCTACTCAAAATTATCATTTGCCAGCCTAACCTAGCAGTAAAGATCATGATCTTGGAGACATAATTCCGCACTTACCGGATGCCGTGGATCAGCCAACATTGGAAATATCCCTCTGATAACCAGACATTGCCTCGCCTGCAAGACAACAAAAATACAATGAGAACACTTCCAGTTATTTCAATGGCCACCACAATAAAAACATCAAAACCATTCAATGTTGAAACAATAACCTCAGCATACATTTTTTCATACTCAGAGATTGTTATCTTCCCTGTAAAAAACCTTTTGACTTTTGTATTTTTACAAAACACCTAAGAATCTCCACAAATGCCAAACTCACTCGATTAGCAATACTGACAAAGCAAGTCTCAAATTGGAGTCGCTTTGAAATGATTATTCTCATCATCATTAATCGACCCACACTAGAAAATGAATAAAATTGCAGGGGCCTTGCTACAAACCCACATTACTGCGCACATTAAGAAAGTGTCTTCTGTAACAGGCCCCTAGACTATGCTGTCGGTGATAGGTATTAGGAAATTTTAGTCCTTTTACACAGGTGTGATGCTCGATGCACATCCATACAAGTGGCCATAGAGCACCTCTGCCTCAGTTGGTAGAAAATGTGGGGTCTGACTCCCATAGTTTCACCCTTAAGAAAGAAGTTTCAAATAAGCCATAATCTAAAGGACAGTTTTACCAACTGAAGGCTCCAAATGCCTCTACCATGAAAAATGCGCAAAGAGAAACATACCCTTGGTCTTCATCTTTCATGTTGCTTGCTGTTAAAACAAACCAGTTATCTCCCAATGGTACCCCCATCAGCACGCCTATGCAAATCTCAGCCAATGCTCCTGTTAGTACAGGTCATCACTCATACACCACTTGTGAATGACCACTCCCATCCTCTTCCCTCTCAGTGAGCACAGCCTCGTACTCAGCATCATCTAAGCAACATGAGCTGTCCTTCACTCTCACAAAGGACATTTGAATCATTCAACCACTGCTCTACTCAATATCAGATGTGAACGATGTCACTTCCTGGTTTACATATCTGATCTCAAGGCTGCACGGGATTACAATTAAGGTTACCTCCTTTGCTTTCTGATTAACTGCCTCTTCTTTTTGGATTGATCCTCCAATTTCTTTGATGTGCCTTTTTCTTCTTGCAATCTTTCACAAAATGTCTGGAAATGAAAATTTGATCAAGCACATACAGTTCCTTTAACCCCCCCCAAAAATAACAGTGAAAAAAAAAGAGAGAGGTCAAACAGGATCTCAATGAAAATCATGGAGTTGACATATCCAATGCAATTCAATGCATCAGCCACCACAATTGTGCCATCCATAGTTGGATATCTTTGCATACATAATTTCACGTCGAAGACTAGTCAGCGCTTTCGTCAAGTGATCTTAATGTTAGATTAAGTCTACTACACATCAGAATATCATCGAGAAATATGATGATAATTTTCCCGGATATGGACAAAAGACATCGTTCATCATCTGTTAGAAAGTAGCAAGCGCATTAGTGAGTCCGATGGTTTTCGGTGCGCGCACCTAAAGATAAGGTGGAATTCAAAGCATTGAGGATGTTTTGGAACACTTTGAATCAGTAGGTGCACCCCTTCTTCTGCACCTAGCATTTTTTTAAACCTACCTTCACAAATGGGCTGATTTTGCTTCCGGTGGTGCCGGTCTTTGTGCAGATTCATCAATAGACAATGAACCAGCCAGATCGAGAAACCACCAAAATAATATATTTCCGTTCAAAGCTATGGACACAATACAAAAGAGATAGATCCAGAGTCCCACCAATGGTGTGGTCCTCTGATCTTACCACAAGGGACTCCTATCTGCTGGCTATCTCTAGACTCGTGCTCGCATGCTCCACCTCGAGCGTCTCTAGACTTTTTGTCTAGAGTGGTTCTCTCTACCTTATTGCCTGTAGATCAGCTTAGGTAGGCAGCCCTTCAAGCTTAGTCTGCAGCTCTTCCTGCTCTCATGGTCCTCCAGGAATAGGCTCCTAGAATGGGTCTTCTGCTGCTCCTTGCTGCTTGTGTTTTGCAGCTTCAGAGAATGATTTGTGATGGCTGAATGGCCCCCTTTTATAGGCCAAGGGCCTGCTCCAAAAAACCGACCAGTCAGCATCATTCTGGCCGACCAGTCTGCTGCTGGTCCAGGCTTTAAGGGCTCTCAAACTGGGGCCTTTTGGCCCACACTTCTAGGGCTTTGGCTCTTTAATCAAGGCAAGGTCCCAGCCCTATATAAGGCATGCCACTGCCCACTAGCAGCCCCGCTTTGCTGCTCCACCTGGCCTCCATGTGGCCGACCACGTTGCTGATCTGCCCCGCCCTACTGTGCCATCTTCTCTTGCCAAATAGCCGGCCACGGAGGCGCCTCCAGCCTGCTTATGCCACCACGTGTGTGCCTCTTTTGCAGGCCCATGACCTGCCCTTTGCCGGCGCCTTTTGGCCTGCCATGATGCTGCTCTGTCAGCCTGCTGTATGCTGCTCACATGGCAGCTTGTTTGCTGCCCATGTGGCAGCCCCTTTGGTTGTCTTGACCTTGTGAGGTGCTGCCCATGTGGTGGCAGCCCCCTCTCTCCTTTTCTGTGGGGTACTGCCCTACACCCCGTGTTAGCAATGTATAGAAAATTCAGCAAGAAGGAATTGGTGAAGCCAGCACAAACACGGTTTGCTTACATGTTTATCATGTTAGCAAACTTGTTGGATAAGAGGGTATACAATGGATTGCGCTGCATGGTTGTCAGTGATGAGTATTGCAAGAAGAAGGTGTCACGCACTGTGAAAGCACAACAGGTGTCTTCTATTATATTGGGTGCTTCATTTTGGCAAGATGTGACACTCATTGTAGCTTTGTGCACCTATTTTGAAGATCCTTCGCCTGGCTAATAGGGAAGGGGCTACCATGGTACTTGTATATGAACTCACTGATCGGATGGTCGAGAAGATGGCAACTATTGATGGGATTGAATCCTCAAAGCTGGCTGATGTTAGAGCCTTGTGTGTTGACAGGTGGAATATGATGCATTCTCCATTGCATGTGGCAGCGTTTGTTCTCCATCCTATTTGGAGAGAGAAAAACCCAGATAGTGACAAGGAGGTGCACGATGGGTGGATGGATGCCATAGAGCGGTACACCGAGTATGATGTTGATAGCCAAAGCACCTTATGTGATGAGTTGGATATTTACAAATCCATGTCAGGCACATTTGCTCGTGCAATTGCAAAGGATGAAAAGAGAATGTACCAAGGGATGAAATGGTGGGAGACATTTGGGATTCACACACCAAATTTGCAGCGGTTAGCTCTTCGAGTGCTCTCGCAAGGCACATGTGCTTCTCCTTGTGAGAGGAATTGGATCACATTCTCTCTTATCCATACTAAAAGAAGAAATAGGCTGCTTCCAAAGAATACCGAGAAATTAGTATACATCCATACTAATTTGCGTCTCATTTCCAAAATCAAGGAAAGGGGATTTGAGAAGATAGAAGTAACCCTAGAAATGATCAACAAGGAGAAGGATGATGATAGGCTACTAGCGAGGCAAGCAGATACAGAGGGAGAAGACATTGCAGCCCCTATTGTTACACTTACAGGAACGATGGATGTTGTTGCAGCTTCAAGCAGCTCTAGTCTTTTGGAGTTCCATGGCGAGGCAGATGAGGATGATAGTGATGAGGAGGAGGAGGAGGATGAGGAGGGTGCAAGCATTGATGCAAATGATGATGAGGATGAGGATGGGGATGAGCAAGAGGATGAGGATGAAGATGCAGCTTGAGGCTCGAGCCTCATTGGTTGTGAATTGTCATGCATGCTTTATTTTCGGGCTGTGGCACACTAGCAGCCTTTTCTTTATGATGTTTTGCCTTTCATGTTTTGGTGTAGTTACTAGTACCTACTTCCTTTGATCATGATGTTTTGGTGCAGTATTAATTATTGATCTATGATCTATGATTCCATCATTTGATGGTGGACACTATGTATGATCATGATGTATCAAAATCTAGAATCCAGATGACTACGGTCTCTGGAGGCTGGAGTCTTTCATAAATGATGAATCACGATTCACGACTCATGACTCATGAGTGATGACTTTAAAATTAATACAAGTTTCAAGTTTCAGTTTAATACCTCTATGTCAATTTAATAAGTACAATAATCAATGATCAATCTATTATTTTCTGAGATTTTTTGGGTAAAACTAGGGTCGTGAATGTTTCAACCCCAAGGGCTGAACCATACTCCAATCATACTTCCGTACTCGTATGACGTATGCGTATGGTAAGCCTATCTATGTCGTGGCTTCCCTACTCCATCCCTTCTTTAAGAGCCCTGAGATATTTGCACCTTCAGGAACCGACAAGTACATTGTCTGCATGTACTCAAAGCAAGACCGGTTAGTTTTGGACACGGAGTTGCCAAACTACATGAATAATTTCGGTCCCTCTTTTCGTTGTGTCAGCTCTAGGAGACTGGAGGCATGTATGTAACCGACATCCTGGTGGAAGGCATGGATATTCTACTCCTTGCCTCAAGCAATGGCATTGAGAGTGCTCTCACAGGTAATTATCGTTGTAACTTTGTTGAATGATGACTGATTTTAAATTATAGTCTCTATCCTCTAGAAGATTCATTATTCGCATGGATGTAAAATGTTATGCTACATGCATAACAGGATTGCTCGGCTAGAGGTACAAACAGAACCTAATATCTTTAATCAAAGAAGTTACACATTATCTTTTCAAGATAGCTACCTTGGCAAGATTGATGACCCAAGGTCAGTTGGAGAGACTTAAAAACAAAGGGGTTTGAGGACTAAGAGGCATCTCTCTTTTCTTTGATGTCCCTATTTATAGAGTTCCTTTCTTGGGATGTACCAGCACCCTAGACCCAAAAGAGTGAGGGCCTTCCTTGAAAGGAGCATCCAGATATCTAGATGGCTGACCTAAATTATTAAAAAGGCATAAAATAATATTTTAAAGACCCATCTCTACCATACGAGCTTATGTGCCTCCATCAATTAAGAGAAACAGTTATGTATGCCCAACTGGAGCAACCTTTCTTAGAGATAAACTAAAGAACTTTGATTGCTACATGTGCATCTAAATGGATCTCCTTGTTTTATTACATAATCAGAGTTTATATAGGGTTACAGTTGTCAAGTGATTTATTTTACCAAGCCAGGGCTGTTGAATAATTGCAGTTTCACTTCAGTTGACATCTGCATCAAAAATAGCAGATTTTCAACCCTCTAACACACACGTACATGCACCAAGCGTGCATGCACGTTCACACAAGCCACACACCCCCACACATAGCACACAAGATCAGCAGCACAAGATTCCAATCAGGATATTTATACGCCAAACTTCCCAAACTAGGACAATTTTGCTTTTTTTTTTTTAAGTAAAACTAGGATAATAAGATTCGATGTCTTGATAAATTGAAAATTACAGTAACTTAAAAAATGTCAGATGTTGTTATGACTTACTTGAAAAGCACCAGTAAAACTCCAACGAAGTTGATTTGTAGTTAGCCTTGGGATGACAACAGATAACACTGGCATTGTTGGCCTATATTTTGCTATCAGCCTGGTTCAAAAAAATCATTGCAAACAAAAGTCCGTGGGATCAACATACTGTAGCAAAAACCTCAGAACAAAGTAGTAAGAACTACAACTTGGTAGACTAAAAAACAAGTGATACAAAGGGAAAAAAGAACAGGGCGAAAATGGAACAGTCCAAGCCTCTTTTCTCTGCAGTTGCCACATAAATTGTCCAATCATCTGAAAACTCTGGTTTCAGAACTAGCCTTCACACTTCACTTACCATTGTTACAACAAAAATTCTTGCCTCGTCTAGAATTGTAGTACCAATCAACGATGGTGGCAAAGGACATAGACCTCAAATCTTTGTTGAGTTTTTTATAAAGCGAGAATCTGACATCAAAAATGTCATTTTCGTTCATTATTGAATGGTGAGTTTCAAGAGTCCAAAAATTAAACATAGCTCACTACTGAAACATACACCAGCTGTGGGGTAGCTAAACCCAAATCAGGGTGATAACCAAGACCCATCTCTAAACCTCCTAACCTGCAGAATCACCAAGCATCAGTGAGGACCCTTTAGAGAGCTGGCGAACTCTCCAACCAGGCCGTGTCCTCAATCGCAACCGTTCTGGCTCATACCACAAGAGTCCACCAACCTAGATGTTCAGCTAGATTAGGCACAGGCCTTTCTTTAGGCCCCAATATCTCAAGGAAACAATCCACCCAAATGGCACCAGGAAACCCAGCAATAAAAACCATGGAAATACTTTCCCATCGATTTATGAGTGCAATGAGCCCCCTTATTGCAATTTTGTCATAGTGACTTGGAATTGCTGACATTCTCAAATATAACTTTTGATATCAGTCTGCATCTTTGGCCATTAAAAATCCAGCTTTAACCAAAGTCAAGGATGTCTTACATAAGGAATCATGACACTTAAAAATGACAGCTTAACCATCTGATGAACAGCTCGCACACAGAGTTTGCCTGTTTGGAATAAAAGACCATTCGGAATAGAATACTGATCTAGGATTTCTTTCCTCTTTGGCTTGAACCACCTAATGGCATGCCCCACCCTATAGACCTCAAGCCTCAACAGTTGATTCCATTAAACAAAATCAAATATTCATTTAAGAGAGAAAGACAAAGTATTGCATGTACGTCATCTGCAACTAATGTAAAGCCAAAAAATCATGTCTCACAACCTACAAGAAAACTCTACATCCTTCATTCGTTTTTCTACTAATCCCTCACGCCTCCTGTCAGCTAGGTAAATGTAGTATGAAGCTTATTCTCGCACACTTCTTGATTCTCAATATTATTGAGTAATACGTTCAACAGCACTGAAATAATGGTGGACAAAAAAGTTGGCATTTCAATGCTGGACAAATAAACTGACAAGTGTTACATCACCATATACCTAGATGAATCCAGGAACATTCCCAAACTCAACCTCTAAAAACACAACATAGTACACTTTCAATATCACGAGAGTCACTCATAAGATTGAAAACCATAAACTCCATCACACATAGCAGGGACTAGCTACTATGACATCCCCACTTACGTCATCAGCACCCAACAGTGGGTGTAGACCATAGTATAAAAGTATGCTCTCACACATACAAATCCACACACCCACACATACTTGAGCATCCATTTATACAAAGTCTTCGTACTGAGTTTCTATCGGCACTCCGGAGGTGAAGGGCAAGCTCAGCCATGATGAAGGCTAGCACTAAAGGAGAAGGCTAATCAAAAAGTAGTCCAAATCTCTTCATTCAAGCTACAACTGCTTGTGAAGTCTAAACGATTTCATTTTAGTCTCTCCCAAACGAGCATCTAAATATAAATCTAGCTAGTAGGGCAACGCACCATTTAAGATAGAAAGAATTATCGCAATACCAGCATTCATATATATAGAGCAAGCGATAGTACACAGGGGGGTTGGGGGGGGGAGAAGAAGAACTTAGTAAGCAACGCTATGCTTATATTCTCATCAGTACCAAAGCATAGTGCCATCTGGGTTTTGAAAGATTCCAGAAACTCTTCGGTAAACCCATTGCTTACTAAGCTTTGAAATCGCAACCAAACAACAAAAACTTTGAAAGTGAAAAGGAAGAAACAAGCAGAAAACTAGAAGAAATGCAGAGAGAGAGAGAGAGAGAGAGAGAGAGAGAGAGAGAGAATTTTATATATATATATATACCTTTGTAAGACTAGAATAAGTCCAATCATACAAATTTAGAATTTTTGTTGTTCTAAAGATCAAAAATCTACAAAGAAAATAAAGGAGAAAATGAAAGAGAAGAAAAAACAGATAAAAAAAAACTTTTATGAAAAACAAAAGGAAGACATACTTAGCAAGCAAAGCAACACTTATGTCGTCATCAGTGCCCAAGCATAAGCAGCTATACTCTAATACCATGCTCTACAATCACCACTGACAACATACAGCGCTGCCATTTACATCACAATTATCTGCGAGTGTCCAACTAAAGAAAGATAGGCACCACCATTCAAACCTTCTATCTCATATTATACTATATTTAGATCCAACATGAACCCCCCATGTCCTAACCCTGAAATTTTTTAACTTGTAGAAGAAGCTGAAAGAAACAATGAGTAATTAGCTAACACAAGAAACAACTATTGAAATCAAAAAACGATTAAATAAAAAAAGGCAACTATGCACACAATAAACATGGCATAAAGAAAATCATTTCAATGAGAAAATCTTAAAAATTTTGGAAACCATGCAAAAGGGTTAGCTGATTCAAAATAGAGCCAGCTTTGTCACCATCCATCATGCTGAATCTTTGATCGATTGCCACTGCCCTCAGCCATCAACAATCAATCTAGAAAAGTGTACTCTAAGATGTATCTTGCCTAGATTGTTGCACTAAACATCTGAACTCCATGAAGAAAAACAGGGTATCATTCTACCAGCTCCTCTTGCCCTCCCTTGCGGTGCAAATTGTTGAAGAGACACTATAACAAGCACTCCTTGAGTGCACAAGGATGCCTTGCTTAACATAGCAATGCATTATCTGGATCTAAAATAGTAGGTCATGATAAAGCACTCTTTCTAGAATTCACTATGTGACATTTCGAAACAAATCTAAACGTGGAATCAAAAGCTTGTTGAAAATTAAACATGAATTTGGGGTCTTAGGACCTATTCCCACTACGAGTAAGGTTATGTTAGTGATCTTAACATAACTGATTCAGTTAAATTAAAGTTAACCTTAACAAGGGAATTGCATTCCCATTGGTAACCCATTATGTTATGCACTAAGTGGTCCTAACAAAAACATTCAGGGTATTTTTCATACAAAATGGTTTATCTTATCAATCCAAAGTCCGTCCTTTAAATTTAAGGTCACAATGGATTCTTCTTTTCAAGGCCTTTCAAACGAATCTTGCTTAAAGTCGCATTCCCACTGCTCACCCGTAAGTTAGCCATTAAATTTTTACATTCCAACTTCTTTCTCTTCATAAAAGTCCTTAAAGTACCTATTTTGAAGGGTCAAATTTACAAGGATTTTTTAGGGGCCGTTAGGAGATTTAACTTAACTAGAGACTCTAAATGCCGATGGGAATGCACAATTATGTGAACATGCTGTTAAGAGCCTTAACTAGTGCTCCCTAACTAGTCGTGGGAATAGGCCCTTATGCTTTCAATTTTAGCATACCAGAGCCTCAAAAAATCATGGATATAGCATTTATGCATCCTTCTTATCTATACACTTCCACCTTCAAAGTAGAAGCTTAGTTATTTGATCACATGCCAGAGTTGACACCAAAAATAGTGGAGAGGACAAGGAGGCATGGTATGAGCTCGCATTAACCTGCAGTCTCTTTAAGGATATTGCTCATGATAGAGACTGACCATTATTGCTCTCCCACAAGTTACACCCCCGCACAGCAGACAGGACAGCTTAAAATAGCAGTGACAAATCGCAACTCCTATAACAAACAGACTAAGGTCCGACTGTCTGCTTATATTCAAAAGTAGGTATTAGAAACAAGAGATCACCCTCCCTCTTTCAATCTACAGTAATACGAGACAGCCACAATGCTTGTACGGGGTTGCTTGCAGGAACGCACTTGCAACAAATTGCTTCCTCAAACATAATCATTCCACTCTAGATTTGCAGGAACGCACTCGCAGCAAATCGATTCCACAACAATCGTTCTGTTGCCCGCGGGGGGGGGGGGGGGGGGGGGGGGGTCATTCCGCTTGCTTGCTTCTTACTGGAGTGGTCACTCAAAAGCGGGACAAGATTCCATCCATTTTAGAAACAATTGCCCCATCTACCCAGAGAAACGTCAAATCAATGATAAAGGCAAATGAAACAATTGCCCCATCTACCCAGAGAAACGTCAAATCAATGATAAAGCACTCTTTCTAGAATTCACTATGTGACATTTCGAAACAAATCTAAACGTGGAATCAAAAGCTTGTTGAAAATTAAACATGAATTTGGGGTCTTAAGGACCTATTCCCACTACGAGTAAGGTTATGTTAGTGATCTTAACATAACTGATTCAGTTAAATTAAAGTTAACCTTAACAAGGGAATTGCATTCCCATTGGTAACCCATTATGTTATGCACTAAGTGGTCCTAACAAAAACATTCAGGGTATTTTTCATACAAAATGGTTTATCTTATCAATCCAAAGTCCGTCCTTTAAATTTAAGGTCACAATGGATTCTTCTTTTCAAGGCCTTTCAAACGAATCTTGCTTAAAGTCGCATTCCCACTGCTCACCCGTAAGTTAGCCATTAAATTTTTACATTCCAACTTCTTTCTCTTCATAAAAGTCCTTAAAGTACCTATTTTGAAGGGTCAAATTTACAAGGATTTTTTAGGGGCCGTTAGGAGATTTAACTTAACTAGAGACTCTAAATGCCGATGGGAATGCACAATTATGTGAACATGCTGTTAAGAGCCTTAACTAGTGCTCCCTAACTAGTCGTGGGAATAGGCCCTTATGCTTTCAATTTTAGCATACCAGAGCCTCAAAAAATCATGGATATAGCATTTATGCATCCTTCTTATCTATACACTTCCACCTTCAAAGTAGAAGCTTAGTTATTTGATCACATGCCAGAGTTGACACCAAAAATAGTGGAGAGGACAAGGAGGCATGGTATGAGCTCGCATTAACCTGCAGTCTCTTTAAGGATATTGCTCATGATAGAGACTGACCATTATTGCTCTCCCACAAGTTACACCCCCGCACAGCAGACAGGACAGCTTAAAATAGCAGTGACAAATCACAACTCCTATAACAAACAGACTAAGGTCCGACTGTCTGCTTATATTCAAAAGTAGGTATTAGAAACAAGAGATCACCCTCCCTCTTTCAATCTACAGTAATACGAGACAGCCACAATGCTTGTACGGGGTTGCTTGCAGGAACGCACTTGCAACAAATTGCTTCCTCAAACATAATCATTCCACTCTAGATTTGCAGGAACGCACTCGCAGCAAATCGATTCCACAACAATCGTTCTGTTGCCCGCGGGGGGGGGGGGGGGGGGGGGTCATTCCGCTTGCTTGCTTCTTACTGGAGTGGTCACTCAAAAGCGGGACAAGATTCCATCCATTTTAGAAACAATTGCCCCATCTACCCAGAGAAACGTCAAATCAATGATAAAGGCAAATGAAAAGATACTAAGCAGTAAGATCCCCTATGTGGATTTGACTATACAGCAACGAAGAAAAATACCTGGAGGATGGGACCCAGATGCGTAAAAATATCAGCATCGATAAATGAAACGTTTTCTAAGACTAGGCAATATCATGTTGGCACAGGCATGGGCAGGCATGACCATACCGTGCAGCTCGTCCAGAAGATGTGAACACTACAATTACTGAGGCTTTTACTTTGATAGCTGCTCGAACCTATACAAGGACACACAGAATCAAAATTATATCAAGACCCCACAATGGATCAATACAAATTAACACGTTTTTTATTCCCTTCTAAAAAAATGAAAACAGCAAAGCACTGATTCCTTGTTTTCTTTCTCTTTGATTATGTCACCTTTTACTAAGGATAAAATCAGATGCTCTCGTCAGCACACCTGTGCTGAGACAATCTACAAACATTACTCACAAACAGTACTTACTGCAGAAGATGCTATTGATTCGAGATGTGACATCGGCTCACCCACATATTTGACTGTCTTCTTAAAATATACTGATTGATTGTAAACCTTCTCTGCCTGCGAAAACCCACATTAAGCATTATCAATGCAAGCAGGAAAATCTACAACATACGCTGTTGCATTGACCTTTAACTATTTCAGAAGAGTAAAAAGTATATGAAGGATAAAGCCAATATTGCATGTACTTCACTAGAGAAAAACCAGAAGACAATCGGAATGGCCTAAAGAATTGTGCAATGGCATACACTACAATGTACAGAAGATAAAGTTTGGAAACACATGCAGCACAATATCTCTGCCCAGCCCTTCCATTCCAGCATACATATCACTGTGAACCCCGACATAAAGGTGTCAAATTCCACAGGAGGTACCAAAATATGCTCTCTAAACCCAGCATGCCAAAGAGACTCCAATAGTAAAGCACATGTATGGCCACCCAGAAGATTATTTATTCATTGTTTCACATATTTAAAGTATAAGAGGCCCGTGAAAGTATAACAAACAGTCTTCAGAAGTATGGCACATATATGGCCAGCCAAACAATTATTTATTCATTGTTTCACATAAAAGGCCAATGAAAGTACAATTATGCAACATTTTGTCAGGGTATTACACCGTTGTTCAATCAACGATTCAGAAATCAACAACCTCCCCAATTATGACAGCATGGTCCTTCGTTAGTAACCATGCTCCATGATAACAAATATCACCCAAGCACTTTGGATTCACAAACAAGCCAAGCTATGAATGCAAGATTTTCAGTATGATTTAAAATTGCACGCTTATTCCTTAAAAGCTGAGCCCATCCAGCCCTTGTTACCTCTGCACAGATTTTCCCAACAGTAGAGATGGTTTCCACAGGGTAGAGACCACGAAGTGTCTCTGCTCCTAAAAGGATAGCATCGGTACCTGAAAGCACCAAGTACAACCATTACAAAAGACGACATGAAAAAATGGAGTTCATCAAAGCATAACCATGAAAGGAAGCACACTGAAGATGTCCAGTTAGTAAACAAGGGGTGCATGCCCTGCATGGTGATAATCATAGGGGACAGATAAAGTTATCACCATCAAGCACAGCATTTGCCACATCTGTTGCTTCTGCACGGGTGGGACGGGGGGTGTCAGTCATGCTGTCAACCACTCGAGTGATGACGGCAGGTTTGCCAGCCATGTTACACTTGTGCACAGCTGCCTTTTGGAACAAAAAGACCTACAGCAGAGGACGCAAACTTGGTAATTTGTAAAGCACAAAGGCTCTATTGCCACTGGAACAACCAAGTGAATTAAAGATGAACCAGAAACCAAAAAAAAAATCAAATTTGTATACATTTTCATATACCCATAACATTGAAATTTTTGAAAGATAAAGAGTCAATCACCTTTTCAGGAGGAAGATCAATGCCCAAATTTCCACGGGACAGGATGATGCCATCTGCTTCTTGTAAGATCTCATCAAAGTGCTTGAGGCCCTGTGATAATCAGAAAAGAAGTAAAACCTCAGCTCAATCATGCTGATTCTTTCTTCGAAACTGAAAAATCCTTGCATATACTATGTACAGCACTTTCCTCCTAAGATGAAAAGATTCACATATATCCTAATTCCATGGAAACATTCTCAACTTTTTCATGTCTCCCCCTGCTCCCCCAAAATAACCCTGCTTTCTGGGAAAGAAATACCACAAGGTGAACATGCCAATTTTTCCTCACACCTCATCCAATTCTTTAGAATTATGGTATCAACTGTCAATTCAAGATTTCAATGTGGCCTCTCACAGTACATCATCTCCCCCAAGTGGACTGGTGTGTGATGTCCTACAAATCCTCAATCCATTCCACAAATTCTGCCCTTATTACACAAATATATCAGTGATCACATGTAGTATCAAAGTAAGAAGGCAGAACTGCCACCAAGATTATATTGCAGTTCTTCATTCAGGAAGCAGTCCAAGGATTGCCTCTCTTTTCAGACTAGTCATTCCATGGTATCCCATCCCTTGTGAATGGGTAGGATGGTGTTGGTAGTCCAAGAGGTCAAAAAGCCTTTGCAAACCGCCTCATTAAACGGCCTGGCAAAGATTGGAGCTGTCATGAAAAGAGAAATTACTAATCCGTGATTAGTGGACATTAAAACATTAATATATATTATACACCAATAGTGTAACATGTATTTGTATTTATGATGGACACCGACCGATTTGTTACGGTGGTGGATCATCTGAGTAGATAGGACTAGTCGAGCTGGAGCCGCTGCTTCAGACAGCATCAAATTTGGACATGTGACACTTATTCTATTAATAAAAATGTGCACACGTGTGTCTAGGTCCTAGGGGCAATAGGAAGGGAAGGGTGCATTAAGGTGCATTGAATGGTAGATGCATGGGTCATAGGATAAGCGTAGGTGTAAATGGGAAGATTGAACTTGAGTGATCTCAAGGGATATTAATGAAAGGGTATCACCCTTTCATTGTGACTCTCACGTAGCATTCTCTCTTCACCTTGTATTCATCCGCCATCTGTCACACACCTTGCATGTAGGTCGAAATAGAAACAAGTACTCTCACGAGAGCGCTCTTCCCAATTGGAGGGCCAATTGGCATTCAATTCTGCATGCATTGCACACATTTGCATTCTCGAGAAGTCTGTTTCTTCACATTTGGTATCAGAGAAGCGACGATCCACTACCGAGACGGAAAGAGAAGGAGAAGAAGTGAGCACGAGGGATGACAACAACAAACGCAGTGTGCACAGAGGAGAGCCGCTTGAGAAGGCGGTGTACAGAAGAAAGGTCGCATGTGTGGAGAGGCGGGCGGAAGGAAGGGCGCGGGACACACCCGCACGGAGGTCTGCAGATTCACATGAGACATAGCACTAGACGAAGATGTGAACGGAGTCCTGCAAATCTCCACACATACCAGCCTTGGGCCGACCCTTGTGCGAAACCCGTGATCTGCTGAATCTCCTTTCACGAAAGCAAGGGGTTGCAATAAAACTTTACATGCTTCTTGCAGACCTTGAAATTTCGGTCCATGAATCCTGAAATTTGGAACCCTGAGGCAAGGGGTTTCTCTGATTTGTTTGGTCTTTGGACAAGGAACGGGGTGACTCCCCCCTGTGCAAATAGACCCTTAAACCGTGAGGAAAAGAGACCCCCCCCCCCCCCCAATTCTCCCCAACGGAAAGTCGGATCGGAACAAGAGGGGGTGGTCCACCCACCAAGTACCCCCGCTATAACAGTATCTAGAGCTCCAATCCACTCAAAACAAGTAGCCCAAACGGTGTGTACCAGTTTACAGCATAAAAGCAAGGAAGAAAGACTAAAAAAGAAGGAAGAAGAGGTCGTTTAAAGTGGTTTTTTGACACAAGTGAAGCGGGAGTCGGATAAGTACCACCAGCTCTACAACACTTGACTTTTGCTGTAAAATAAACCCCTTTTTTGAAATTACAGCAAGTCATTTTCTCTCTTGTATTACTAAAAGGAAAGAATGGAAGGGAAAGGGATATTTAATAATGAACTTGTCCTTTTTCCTCCACTACCAGAAGGAGATAGGGAGAGAACACCATCACCTCCTCTTGAAGAGGATAATGTAGATGAGAGTTACACACATATTGAGTATGATAACCCATGTATAGAATTACCTTCATCTCTCCTTCAAAAATCTCTTGATAGGGAGTTTTCCTTTAGAAATGAAGGGAGAAACGAGTCCATCCAAAAGCAACGCGCTGAGTTTACGCCTTAACTCAAAATCCCATACACAAGGATTATAATCCAAGGGTGAGAGGGAGAGAGGAGTCTCCCATTGATAAGATGGTTTCTCAGCTTGGCCATATGATAGAACAGTCCATTATGACCAAATTTGGGACTAATAGATGGGAGTCCGTTTCAAGTTTGCCCTTTTGACGAGGACATTTTGTCTTGCTTTGGCATCTCTAAACTTGACGATGAGCAGCTTCTCATGTGCCCTCTGCTCGTCCTATCCTATACGTAATTGGTGAGCGAATTCACAACACTAAGAACTCCCAATCAAGATCCTCGAGGCATCAATAATCTCTGTAGAAGTTAAGTTTTACCAAATGTTGGCGAGGTGCTAGCCACGTCTTTCATGAGCGGAATTGTTTCAAAAATGTATTTTCAATAATATTTCTCTTATTATGGATCATTTTGGAAAATGGATATAATGCGAGGCTATCAATTAAGTGTCACATGGAGAGACATTGAGAGGGTATGGATAGAGGTTGGCACAAAGAAATCAAAATATGAATATATTGCCAAGCCATATGGTTGGTATTGTGGGTGATTCCATGTTAACAGTGAACACTATGTTGCTAGTGAGACTGGTGTTATTGCAACTCAACGCATTTGATGACTGTGTATTTTGATGTTTGTAAATCAAGCATGCTTGTGCTGGGATCGATTGGCATAAATATTCATCAATTGATTATTACTAACACAACTAGCAACTTGAGTACAAATGATGAGTTGGATACTACATGGTTGATAAAGCCAATGGGCCAATATTGTAAAAATTGTGGACAAGGGATACCTCTAGATGTAGTATTATTCGCTCCTTTGGCTTTTCAATAAAAGATTATAAATCCTCTAGATGGGAAGCATGAGCCACAATCTAGAGGGGCCAAATTGGACCCGATGTCACGTCGCATCACCTCTCTCTTCTGAGTTTTTTTCCCTTTCTTTTGCTCATGATTTCTTGTTCTTAATTTTTAAGATAGGGTCTAAATTTTTGTTTTGGTTTCAGGATGGACAAGGCATCAAGGCTATACTTCTTGAATCCCTCCAACTGTGGACAAGGGCTACTTCTAGATGTACTATTATTGGCTCTTTTGGCTATTCAATAAAAGATTATAAATACTCTAGATGGGAAGCTAGAGCCACCATCTAGAGCATCACCTCTCTCTTTTGTAAATAAATCGTAGCGGAGCACACACACACACACACACACACACCCCTTTATTGCCGACTGCAAATATCATAAGGGTCTCACGGTATACACGTGGTACTAATGGCATTTATGCAAACTTCTTCCCTATCACAAAGACCAATTTGGTTTATGGATGCCAAACGGAACTGCAAGTCCTCCAAAGGGTCCCTATTGCATCAATGGTCTCCCAGTGTACCAAGTTTTTTCGCTAAGATTCATAATTTAATGCAATGCATTTATATGAAGAGAAATGGTGGTCTTAACAGGCTTTAGAAGCTTTCTCACGGGTTGTTTAAAAATATTTTCATCTACAAGTTCCATTTTCTCAAATTTTATGCATGCAGAACAAAGAAATAGCTTGGATTTTGCGAATAGCTAAACTCGTCAGAAAACCAGAACAGACATGCATATTTTGCGTGTAATCCATAGGGGTACGTCTCCCTCTCATATAGAAGGCTTTGCTGTTTGCTGTAGCTAGTGGTCCACCCCAAGCTTAAACCCATGGCCCGAAATCGAGTTGCACACGTGATGGGCTCAACTGTCAAAATAGCACAAAGCCATGATACCATGCATTGGCTGCAGTTTTAGGGTGATATTTTTGCTCGCTGAGTCAATTCCTTGCATCGTACAGACTCAAGCCGTAGCCTCTGCCTTGTGCTTCCTCGACATGTTGTTTTAGCTAGCTCCCAATCATATGTTCTTTTTTTGCGTTCATCATCATTAACAACACGTCCATTTTTCCTTTCAAAATTAAATAAACCAACAGCATACCTCGACATTCTCAATTTTTGCAAAGATTTGTGTCTGATGCAAATCCCCAAACTTTGAGAGGTGAGCCCGAGCCTAAAAGCCCATACACAGAAGCATATATCAGAATTTCTGAATCCATCCTCAAAATTAGCTTTGACATAGAACTATAAAACATAATTTCCTCAGAATTTATGAATCCATAAAACTATTGACATCAAGCTAATAACAAAGCTTTGAGAATCCAACACATCATCTACACTTAGAATCCAACAGATAATCTAAACGTAGTACCACTATCTATTTTGGAGGAAAGGCCAATCCATATGAAAAATGAACACAAGCTTCCATCTAGCCAAATGTGAAGTACATGTTAAGAGAGAAAGCATGAATAAAAAGCATTGCAAGCTTTATATAGTAAAAATGAATCATTTAAAGACATTACCAATGAGAACCATTAAAATCTTTCAAGACATAAGAAACACCACAAGGTCAATTACTAAAACTAGATTTGTGCATGCCTTCATCCTTAACTCATTTGCTGAGACAGAGAAAGTACTAAGCTGCAAAAATACATCTCTCTCCACAATACATGCCACCGGCAACTACAGGATAAATTAAAGGACTTGTTATTTAACTCGATGGCTGGTGGCAAATTGAGGAACTGCATGCCATACATGTAGCACTGACACAATGTGCCCAATCAGAATGCCTTAACACATATGCATGGATGAATATGAACATTGAATTGGCTGGCCTAGAGTTTTAGTCGTGCTGAGTGCATGCCTACATCACACATGGCAAAGTCACCTAAGCTAGACCAACGATATGGTGACACAATCAGAATGCCTTAACACACATGCATGGATGAATATGAACATTGAATTGGCTGGCCTAGAGTTTGACTCGTGCTGAGTGCATGCCTACATTACACATGGCAAAGTCAACTAAGCTAGACCAACGATATGGTGCCATGTCGCACCTCCATCCATGGTGGGCGCACCTTGTGGCCCTTTGAAATCACTAACGACATAAAGTGATATTGGTCTAGCCTAGAAATCTGAGGCCAAGGTGAATAAAATCAACTAAATCCATAACTCATCACTCAGTTTTCCAACATGGATGAGGAAAGGACCCGCAAAATGTTCCTTATACAAGGTTGGGCAGGCTGTCACATACTGCATCACTCACTTTTCCAATATGGATGAGGAAAGGACCTGACAAATGCCCCTTAAAGGGTTGGAGAGGCAGTTTAGCAAAAGGTCAATTACTAAAACTAGATTTGCACATGCCTTCATCCTTAACTCATTTGCTGAGACAGAGAAAGTACTAAGCTGCAAAACTACATGTCTCTCCACAATACAAGCCACCGGCAACTAGAGGATAAATTAAAGGACTTGTTATTTAACTCGATGGCTGGTGGCGAATTGAGGAACTGCGTGCCATACATGTAGCACTGACACAATGTGCCCAATCAGAATGCCTTAACACACATGCATGGATGAATATGAACATAAAATTGACTGGCCTAGAGTTTGAGTCATGCTGAGTGCATACCTACATCACACATGGCAAAGTCACATAAGCTAGACCAACGATATGGTGCCATGTGGGATCCACCACATCCATCCATGGTGGGCACACCTGTGGCCCTTTAAAATCATCTAACGACATAAAGTCATATTGATCTAGCCTAGAAATCTGAGGTCAAGGTGAATAAAATGAACTAAATCCATAACTCATCACTCAGTTTTCCAACATGGATGAGGAAAGGACCTGCAAAATGTTCCTTATACAAGGTTGGGCAGGCTGTCGCATACTGCGTCACTCAATTTTCCAATATGGATGAGGAGAGGACCTGACAAATGCCCCTTAAAGGGTTGAAGAGGCAGTCTCCCCCCCCCCCCCCCCTTTTTAAGTGGATCCAGGAGCAGGCTGACCTGCCCTCCTAGCCCTCACATTTGCTAGCCACATGACCAAGTCCGCTAATAGATGGGCCTATAAAGTCTGTCCAATGCTAGCAATCTTAAGCACTTCTAAGCTGCCCAAAAAAAAAAAAAAAACACTAGATACACTTCAAACAAACTCTCAACTATTATATTGCTTTTCGAAAGTTTTTCATATTGCAAATAATCAGACCTACCGGAAAAGTACAAGAGAATGAGTACACATGGAATAGCAATTGACTACCCAGTAACACTTTCATGTCACCAAAATTTGAGTAGTTTCAAATCAATGTCAATATAACTCACCGCTCTGACGTCTTCTGCATGCCGTGTATAAGACAGAGAAACAAAATCAATGCTGTTTCGTACTCCCCAAGTTGCAATAACCTTATCACAACAAATTTTAAAGTAAAATAAAAATAAGAAGAGTTCCCGAAATGTTAGTAAGGAATACACTATTTACCTAATTTACATTAATGAAAATCATCTAGGTTCAAGTTTAGATAACTGAAAAGCATATCATAGGAAATTAATGAAAATTGAAAATTTCAGATGAGATAGAAGCAAAAACTTGGGGATTACCTCTTTATCTGTTTCAGTCAAAGTAGGAAGCTCGATACGAACTTGTGAGGCATGTGCAGTAAAAAGGGAACCTGCAAGGGTAGCGCTGTTTTTCACATAGCAAACAACATCCTTGTCTTTGGTTTCCACCACCTGTCCACATGACCTCCCATGGAATACTGTTAGGTGAAATAGGAACCATGCTTACAAAATTAGAAATTCAACTACTGCTTTGGCATTGAAAAGCATTAGAAGCATAGTCCCCATTCCATGAAGACTGTGCTGAAAATTGGAACCTGTCATTAAAATCATGATAATTCTTCACAATGCCATAACAGAGGTGTGTGTTGTCAAAGGAGAGATATACAACCTCCAGCCAGACTGAAGTTGTCTCACTCCCAGTGAAAAGATACTGCCCTACAAATATGGTATCTCCAGGTTTTACAGCCTGCAAACAGAATGACCAAACGAAGTAAGACTCAGCCAAGGACTCTATAAGAGGAAGCTACAAAACCAAGCAGGAATGAGTGACAATGGCCAAGAATTATTGAAGGAAAATAAATGACTCTACCATCAAAAAATTTTATAACATGAAAAGTGATAATAAAGAGTACGAATCAGAAAACCATGAAAGAAAGAATATGCAGACTCATAGATTTCCATCTATGCTGATAATGCTACCTTAGCAATGTCTGCATAGTTGATAGGCAGGATTTCAGATGATGCTTCTTTTGTTGTGTCTGGAGTTATAGTAACCATTGCATCAGCTTCAAGAGCGATGGGCTTCTCACTTTTATTAAATACTTGAAGCTCTGGTCCAACTGTGTCTAGCATGACCTGTACCAAGGATAATATTTCACATCAAGAAATAATATACTGCGTTACAACGAGGCACCAACAAACTAAGCACTGATATGTTATTCTCAACTATACCACAGTAGACATCTACACCTCTCTCTCTCTCTCTCTCTCTCTCTCTCTCTCTCTCTCTCTCTCTTTGCACTTCATGGCCACACGATACAATCGGACTCTTGGGACCATGTCCTTCTCGAGATACACTGCCTTCACACACGGGAGGTGGAACAGGGCCGTCTTATTCACATTCTGAGCCAGGACATATCCCAGCTCCGAAGGAGATGGCAGCCATGGTATATGAGCGTCTACGTAGTGTTGCGAGGTGGTCCTGGGCATCTCTGAAGCGAATGATGTGAGGCTGATCTCGTTTGTGGTCTCGCCCAATGCGCCAAGCCCCCTCTACCCTGTTATCCTGAACCCCAAGAGGGGAGGTCACGAAGTTCGATTGAGTCACATCATTCGCTTTAGAGACGCCCAAGACCGCCTCACAACACTACGTAGACGCTCAGCCTTAGGTGCACACCTAGAGATCCAGTTAGATGAGGATCTTACACCCTCCAGGTGGAGGAGAGGCGTATTCTTCTACAGCAGCGGGATGTTACCTGGAATGAGGGGAAGTGGGCTGCGGGCAGTAGTTCGAGAGGGGCGACTCTTGACAGGTCCCTGACGAGCATCTGGGGGCCCCCCAGCATAGGGGGGCGGGGTCTATAAGACAAAAAGTACCAAGACCCTGCCTTAAGGTGTTTGGAACTGCAATGGCACTTTATGGTCAGATCCAGGAAATTTCTCAGAATCCTACACAGGTCGACAGATAGCTTTTTATAGAGAGACACATCAGAGTCCAGAGCGACCTCTGCCTACAGTTAGTGGATATATATACATGGGAGACAGCATATCTAGATGAGACTCAAGAGACAGGAGGAGTTCGAGGATTGGGAGGAGCAGCAGTACTATACCAATCATCATCCATTGGGAGGATCACCCTTGAGAGACGAGATGCACATGCTAGGTTGGTATCAATTCGGATCCGACGACCGCCACATGAGAATCTCTTCATTGCAGTCTGCTACTCCCCCTCCAAGACTTCGCACTTTGCCAGAGACCTGCGTGAGGAGGCTGAGACATCACCATATGCAGCACTCTACTCGGATAGATTTTTCGAGCCGCGGGGAAGTTCTCCAAGTCGTGGACTTCAACTCGAGGACCACACACACCAGGTATCTCTTCTGGATTTTCATGACGAGTCTTTTTTTTTTACCAGATGTTGATATAGACGAGGCTGGGATGTCTTGAGTATCCACGGACAGATGGGCACCAGTCACATCTTATGGGCATGCACTATTAGACATGGGTAGGATACCAGCCCTCCTCAAGTGGGTTCACATGTTTCCCACATGGAGGGGGCTCCAATGTAGTTGACTATCTCATGGGATCTCTTGCATTCATTTCACATGTCACTGACTTTTCCGTCTCACCACCACCCGCAGGAGCAGACCAAAACTATCTGTTCTTTAGTATATCCACACCGTTATCCAGCTCACACTTCGACACCACCTACATGCATCGCCTACAATGACATACACTTCAATCACAAACTAAAACCCGCCTACTCCGCACGCCTCTAAGACATGCTTAGAGACATTGACCACCTGCTGCTACTACAGGATCGAGCCACCCTGATCACGCTCTCTCCACGAGGCTGCTCTACACACTTTTCCATACACCATCCGATCCACACGCCCTCCATGTCTCGGCTCGGTACCCTGCAATAGCTGGTACGATGATGAGTGTAAAGCTTTACGCCGACAACTCCGACTCGAAACCAAGCATCACCTTCCAAGCAAGGTTAAGATGATACGCGTGTTCCGCCGTCTGGTTCGCCGGAAGCAGCAGTCCCATCTCCTCTCACAGACACCCAAATCTGGCATTCTTATGCGTGCGCACTCTATGATGTCCCTAACCAGCCTACACCTGACCTCACACACACCATGCCCCACTTCATGCACACTATTCACGGTGGTAGGTGGGGTGAAGCTTCATAGCGGCCAAGCAAAAGATCATGAGGGCCTCTACACTGAATCCATTGCTTATGGGATAAATGCCCTATCCTCGATCTTAGCGAAGCTCTTCAATGAAGCAGTTTTCACAGGCTTTCCACACATGCGGACCCTTAACACCATCACTCCCATACATAAGGCACGAGATACCATGAACCCACAAAACTACATGAACATTATGATTGGACATGTCATGTCCAAGATCTACGCCTTAGTACTCGACACAAAGGTTAGCCTAATTGCAAAGCATCGAGGATTCAGAGCAGGGGGCAGGTAGATCACGGGACTATGAAGCATATCATTACTCTCAGGGCTGTTATCGAAGAAGCCAAGGCACAAAGACAGAGGGTCCATTGCTGCTTTGTGGATTTCCACAAGGCTTTTGACACAGTGCCAAGAGCCCGACTTGGGTACGATCACGAGATCACTTGGGTACTTATGGCCCTTTATGAGAGGGTATCAGGCTAGGTTCGGACGGGTGAAAGATGGACAATGGAGATTATGAGCATTAAACACAGTTGTCCACTTTCACCAACCTTGTGCCATGGTTGGCTCTCGACTCCTCCATGAGGTTGGCAGCAGAGGGAGACGAGCAATGCTCGTATGCACGGACTCAGATGGTTTGTGAGACTAATAGGATACCTCCTTCTCAGTACAATTTAGATGTCCCTCCGGTACTCCCACCCACCATCCCGATCGGGCCACACACCAACCACGTCATTCGAGAGGATCTCCTGCAGCTACACACCTTTAGGACCTGGTTGGAGCCGAGGGAGCTTCCAGTGAAGCTGAGTTTCTACAGAGATTACTGTCTTCATATTTCGGAGGAGGGATTCATCACACCACCGAGGTATAGCGAGCTTTATATGCCTCACTCACTACGGATCTCCATCGGACAGTTTTGAGTATCATCACACCGCCTCCGCATAGAGAGCGGCAGAGCAGAGGGGATCCCTAGGGAGCATCGCATATGCATATCGTGCGATTGTCAGGAGGTTTAGTCGGAGGAGCATTTTATTTTCAAGTGCCCAGTGTACTACGAGATCCGAGGTCGCTACCACTGTCTCTTCAGAGACAGCTCCGGACTCCTTTCCGAATTTCTCGCCTACCCAGATTAGAGATGCCTCACGGCCTTCAGTCACGAGGGGGTCCGACACAGAGAGTACTTACTCAGGCGAAGGGGCTTGGCTACACCATCAGACACCTCTCAGAGCAGGATCACAGAGTTCTTCCCATCGAGTGACATTGATCGTCCAGTCTCTAGCCGCAAACGTGACAGAGACCCCCACCTGACGATCGCAGCACGACACACGAGACATCGAGGGGACAGATCACTCTAGGGGACCTCCCGTCATTGTTTAGACCCGAGATACGTCCCACGGGAGTCACAATGGCTCTAGTCTTACGTCGAGCCTCCTCCAAGAGACTGAGACGCACAGGACCCCTTGATGGATGCCAGCGTCCCATCACCAACTATGCACCAGCTAGGGCGACATGACATACGGTGGATTCCGTTCCACTCCAGTCTTTTTTCTTTTCATTGTCATACCCAGATGTATTTGATTATGTATGATCAGACATAGGATTCAGCACGGATGATGATGCTCGTTTTAGTAGCTCCACCCTTACTCTAATTTGTATCAGGTTTTCTTTCAGTCTCATAGACCCATCGGTCTTCCGAAGACTCTAATAAAATTTCTTTCTTTCTTTCTTTCTTTTCTTTTTGACTGACCTATTTCTCAATAAAACATCTTTTTAATTCATCTCATGGTCGCGCAACAGTTTCTAATATTGCATGTAAACGAATTTTAACCTCTCTCTCTCTCTCTCTCTCTCTCTAGATCTAACAAGGGTTACATATTAACCTGGGCATAATAGTAATTATGCCAAGATGGTTAACCCTCGAAGGCTAAGGGTTGTTTATCTACCCCCTTAAGAGCTAGGCTGCATGTATCCAAAACAAGTACTTGATCTAGGGATACGCAACTAGTCTATTTGGTGGTTGGAAAGTAATAAGCAAGTGGCTTGGGACACTCTCTCACTAACTATGCTCATCCAAACTACTGAGTGTAGAAGCGTGGAATGCTCACTAGAGGGGGAAGGGGGGGGGGGGGGGGGAGAGAGAGAGAGAGAGAGAGAGAGAGAGAGAGGGAGGGAGGGAGGGAGGGATTATTAACGTCTTCACAAGGCCAAAGGGTCTAGGAGACTGAAGGAAAACCAAATACGATAAAATGGGCCACTAAAGTAGGCATCCACAACCAAGGCTGATGGATGAAATGAGAATATCAATCGAGGGATATACTATACTTTTGAGTACACAAGGTAGTTTTGGTATGCATATCATACCGAATTTTCCTAACGATACAATACGGCACGTTCGTATTGTACAGAGGTGCATGGGGAAAACCCTTCGGCTAGAGGGGGTGTGGGTGCATAAATTAGATGCAGTTCAAATGTGTCCTCCTTCCCTTAAATGTATACTTTATGAAACGAACCCTTTGCCGCTTTAAATTTGTTTATGTACACTTGCCACCTCCTATCTCAAGGCTGATTGCTGCCCCTTCCTACAACCAACACAGCCTCCTTGGATTCCCGTGGTTCACACACCTCCATAGAATGTAGAGTATAGACTCATTGCTCTAGTGAGTTCTATCATCTCGATCTAGTAATTGGTTTCAACTTTGAGCTTTTAGTTTCAAGTTGAATCTATGTGTATTTATATACCTAGATGAATCCAGGAAGATTCCCAAACTCATCCTCTAAAAACACAACATAGTGCAATTTCAATCTCACGATAGTCACTCATAA
The DNA here is from genome assembly GCF_047967505.1 of Dipteris shenzhenensis. Taxonomy (NCBI): domain Eukaryota; kingdom Viridiplantae; phylum Streptophyta; class Polypodiopsida; order Gleicheniales; family Dipteridaceae; genus Dipteris; species Dipteris shenzhenensis. The sequence continues at coordinate 22,773,783 of NC_141599.1, forward strand.
GATTGAAAACCATAAACTCCATCACGCATAGCAAGGACTAGCTACTATGACATCCCCACTAACGTCATCAGCGCCCAACAGTGGGGGTAGACCATAGTATAAAAATATGCTCTCACACATACAAATCCACACCCACACATGTATTATTTAGTCCCATGTATGATGTATGTACACCAATAGTCAACTATGATAAAATATGCTTGATTGTTAATTGTGATCTCTCTCTCTCTCTATGATCGTTGAACTCTGATGGATGCAAGGGTCCTCTTGGTCACACCTCTGCAGTCACAAGAATTGGTCTTTGTTGTGAAGAACCAAATTCCTCGAGAATGTGAATGTGTGCAATGCATGCAAAATTTGAATGCCAATTGGCCCTCCAATAAGGGAGGGCCAATTGGCCCTCCAATGGGGGAGGAGTGCCCTCGTGAGAGTACTCGTTTCTCTTTTTCGACCTACATGCAAAGTGGGAGAGAAATGGCGGATGAATGCAAGGTGAATAGAGAGAATGCTATGAGAGAATCACAATGAAAGGGTGATACCCTTTCATTAATGTCCCCTGAGATCACTCAAGTTCCATCTTTCCATTTACACCTACCTTATCCTATGACCCATGCATCTACCATTCAATGCACCTTTCCCTTCCTATTGCCCCTAGGACCTAGACACGTGTGTGCATATCTTTATTAGTAAAATAAGTATCACATGTCCAAATTTGATGCCGTCTGAAGCAACGGCTCCAGCTCGACTAGTCCTATTTACTCAGATGATCCACCGCCATAATAAATCGGTCAGTGTCCATCATAAATACAAATACATATTACACCATTGGCGTATAACATATAATAATGTTTTAATGTCTACTAATCACGAATTAGTGATTTCTCTTGTCATGCCATCAATGTCACTAGGTCTCGAGGAGGAAAGTCGATACGCGAGAAAAGTCAACACACGTCACTAATAAAGATCGGCCAAGAAAGCTCTAATTGGTCCAAACTTGCTCTTGAATAGACGATTATGCCATCCATGGAATTAGACAGAGAGAGACTATACTAGAGACGAGAGAGAGAGAGAGAGAGAGAGAGTTTCTTAAAGTCTTCGGAAGACCGATGGATCTATGAGACTGTGAAAATCCTAGTACAAACGAGCTGTGAGGGTGGAGCTACTAAACAAGCATCCACACCAATGCAAAATGCAAAAAATGCAAAATGGTGGTACTAAGTACTAAGTACAACATAGTCATGTCAGTGGTCAACTACATATCAATCTCATCATCATCATCATCATCATCAAGGTGGATAAGGCAATGGAGGCATGAACGCGGCGATAGAGTGATGTTTGGCCGCTCACGGGTGTGGCCCTGTGACGTCTCCTGGTCATAACTCTGTGGCTAACAAGGGCTACAGTAACCCCTGTCGGTCGGGGGCTCCGACTCTGAAGAGGGAGGGGATATCCCCAAGTGTAATATGCACATTAACCCTCTATCTTAGCTATCAAGTCGTTGGCTCTGGGTCACGATCATGTCAAGGTCTCGTCTTGTGGGGGTACATGTGACCTAGTAGGAAGAACTCTGTAATGGAGCCCTGAGAGGGATCTGCCAAGGAAGAAGTTTGCTCCTGTCTCCGTGATAGAAGTAGCCCCTCGCACTGCCTGACTGCCTCCTGAATGAAAGCCGCCAAGTATCTCTAGTGCGGATAGGAGAGGAATCGAGACAAAACCCCAAAGCTATCTTTCTTTCTTTCATGAGAGAAAGAGACAAAGAGAGAGAGAGAGAGAGAAAAAGAAAGAAAGAAATTTTATTAGAGTCTTCGGAAGACCAATGGGTCTATGAGACTGAAAGAAAACCCGATACAAATCACAGTAAGGATGGAGCTACTGAAACGAGCATCATCACCCATGCTGAATCCTAAATCTGATCACACATAATCAAATCAAATACATCTGGATGTAACAATGAAAAGAAAATGACTAGAGCAAAGCAGAATCCTCCGTATGTCATGTCGCCCTAGCTGGTGCATAGCCGGTGATGGGACGCTGGTACCCGTCAACGAGTGCTGTACGCCTCAGTCTCTTGGACGAGGCTCAACGCAAGACTATAGCCACCGTGACTCCCGTGGGAGGTATCCCAGGTCTAAACAATGACGAGAGGTCTCCCAGAGTGATCTGTGTGTCCCCTCGATGTCTCGTGTGTCGTGTTGGGATCGTCGGGTCGGGATCTCTATCACGTCTGCGGCTAGAGACTGGACGATCAATGTCACTCGATGGGAAGAACTCTGTGATCCTGCTCTAAGAGGTGTCTGATGATGTGACCAAGCCCCGTCGCCTAAATAAGTACTCTCTGTGTCGGACCCCCTCGTGAATGAAGGCCGCAAGGCATCTCTCATCTAGGTCAAGGAATCTGAAAAGGAGCCCGGAGCTGTCTCTGAAGAGGCAATGGTAGCGACCTCAGATCTCGTAGTACACTGGACACCTGAAAATAAAATGCTGCTCCGACTCGACCTCCTGACAGTCGCACAATATGCATAAGCGATGCTCCCTAGGAATCCCCTCTGCTCTGCCACTCTCTATGTGGAGGCGGTGTGATGATACCCGAAATTGTCCGATGGAGATCCGTAGTGAGTGAGGCATATGAAACTCAGTGTACCCCGATAGTGTGATGAATCCCTCCTCCGAAATACGAAGACAGTAATCTCTATAGAAACTCAGCTTCATTGGAAGCTCACTCGGCTCCAACCAGGTCCTAAAGGTGTGTAGCTGCAGGAGATCCTCACGAATGACCAAGTTGGTATGTAGCCCGATCGGGATGGTGGGTGGGAGTACCGGAGGGACATCTAAACTATACTGAAAAGGAGGTATCCTATCGATATGGAACCCTAGTGTCACAAACCATCTGTGAGTCTGTGCATACCAGCATCGCTCGTCTCCCTCTGCTGCCAACCTCATGGAGGAATCGAGAGCCAACCATGGCAACCTCTGTCTCCCTGATGTGCAGTCCCCATATGATCTAACCCGGTGTAGATATATAATGGTCTGAAAGGCTGCATCTAGCTGGAGTGGAGAAGCGCCAAACTCAGCCTGAATGATGTGATGTGGTACAGACGGTTTCCCCCCGATCATCCGTGAGAGCATGAGGATCTGCAGGCGTTCCACCCGTGTCCACTCTATCTCTGACATGTCAAGCCCCCAACAAGGACTGCCATACATATCGGCTGGTCGGACCAAGGAGTCGAAGAGAAGAGCCTTGGTCCGAGGGTCCTAGAAGTAGGAGTGGAAGCATTGTCTCTCTAGCCGAGCCAGTGCGATGTATCCCCTGCTCAGTCTAGCCTGCATCGCTGGTCTCATCGTGAAGATCGGGCCGAAGAAGATGACCCCCAAGTAAGTGTATGAGGATACGATCTCAACTGGTGACCCACCGAAAGTAAAAGTAAACTGCTTCCGTTGCATGTTTGCTCGAGAGGTGTTAAAGATCATGACCTTGGTCTTGCCAAGGTTGACCTCCAAATCATGGGATAAACAAAAAGCTTGCAATGCATCCAGGTGTCGCTGGAGCCCCTCGGGTGTGGACGACAAGAGTGCCACGTCATCTGCATAAAGAAGAATCCTGATGATGATCCTAGCAAGTGAGCAACCGGTCCCTCCGAACGTCCCCATGAAAGTCTCAAGCTCATTGATGTAGAGGCCAAACAGGGTCCGTGATAAGGGACAACCCTGTTTGACTCCTATGGTACGCAACATCTCATCTATCCAACCTGCACATGTCCGAACTCGGCCTGAGACTCTCTCATACAGTGCCATGACTGCCCAGATGATCTCCTGATCAAATCCCAGTGTCTGTAGGCGTGCGGTGAGACGAGCTCGAGTTACTGTGTCAAAGGCTTTGCGAAAATCCACAAAGCAGCAATATACCTCTCCTTCTTTGATCTGGCCTCCTCAATGACACTCATGAGTGTGAGTATGTGATCCATAGTCCCATGGTCTCGCCTGAAACCGGCCTGACCCTCTGCTCTGAGCCCTCTCATCTCTGCGAACAGGCTGATCGACCCATGCAATACAGCTACATAGATCTTGGACATCACATGTCCAATCATGATAGTCCTGTAGTTACTCGGGTCCATGGGATCCCCTGCCTTGTGGATGGGGGTGATGGTGTTGAGTATCCAGATGCGGGGAAAGCCAAGGCAAACAGCGTCATTGAATAGCTTTGCTAGAATCGGGGCTAATGTGTCGATCCCATATGCGATAAACTCAGTGCATAGCCCCTTGTGATCCTTAGCTCGGCCATTGTGCAGTTTCAATGTCGCATCCTTGGCTCCCCCTCTGGTGAACGTCGTGCAAGTGGTGGGACGACGTGTGTATGAGATCTGGAGTGGGCTGGTGTGGGACATCATAAAGATGGTGTGCATACGTGTGCCAGACTCTCGTGTCGATGAGGGGTGATTGAGACCTACGCTCAAGGAATCTCCGCCAAAAATCCTGAGTAGTTGCTGTACAAGATGTGCAGCAGCTCCTCCTCATTTCAACGAAGAAATGCCTGCTTCTTCCGACGTATGAGACGTCAATACTTGCATACCGTGTCTGGTGTGTTCGGGAGGTGACATTCGCTTTCAAGTCGACCTACGCTCAAGGAATCTCCGCCAAAAATCCTGAGTAGTTGCTGTACAAGATGTGCAGCAGCTCCTCCTCATTTCAACGAAGAAATGCCTGCTTCTTCCGACGTATGAGACGTCAATACTTGCATACCGTGTCTGGTGTGTTCGGGAGGTGACATTCGCTTTCAAGTCGGAGTTGTCGGTGATAAGCCTTGCACTCCGCATCGTACCAATTGTGGCAGGGTACAGAACCAAGAGGTGGTGGTCTAGTGGACCGTTTGGTGTGGGGAAAGATTTAGAGGGCTGCCTCGTGGAGTGTGCGACTAATCAGCACAGCACGGTCCTCTATGAGTGGTATGTGATCGATGTAGGTTAGGAGTCTATTTAGGTGTGTAGAGTAGGCCGGTGAGAGGCTGTGATCAAAGTGTATGTCGTGGTAGGTGTCATGCTTCCTATGTGGTGTGTGGTGTGGCTAAGCGTGGGGTGGCGATAGTGAAGAATAGGTATGTGTGATAAGCTCCTGGAGGGAGAGGTGCTACGGTGAAGTCGGTGATACATGAAGTGAAGGTAGGGGATCCCATGATGTAATCTACTACACTAGTGCCCCCCCCCCCCCCCCGGTGTAGAGAGAGAGAGAGAGAGAGAGAGAGAGAGAGAGAGAGAGATCTGTTGTCTTTCTTATTGAAGACAGGATATCTAAGTCTCCACTGAAGGGCTATTCTAAAGCTATGAGACTATCCATGGTTGAGGCTATGCTATAGAGGCTATGGGAGAACTATCTCCATGGGAGAAGGGCTCCTATAGAGGCTACGGGGTCTGTTGTTGAAGATACTAATGCAACTGTTACTGCTGAAGCTACATGCGCTCCTTGGACTACTACCAGGCTATCTAGAGCTGTTGCATCAACTGTAGCTGCTGCTGGAGGTGCCTCTATTGATGCTACTGCTAGAGGCGGAAGTGGAGCCACAATGGGAGATATTGCTGCATGAGGGGAGGGGATGCTTTTATAGGCCAAAAGAGTTGATGTCAGCCCACTGAAATTATTACAGAATGACACAATCTGTGTCAATCGACTTGCGACTGAGGCTCCCTGCTATCTGCTAGACGTACCATGTAACCATGCCGACCTGTTAGGTTGACATGGCTGCTGTTATATGCTCATGAACCTGTCAGCAGATGGCTTGCACTGTGAGCGTCGATTTTTATCTGTGTGCTCCATATGCTCTGTGCCCGGGATGCAAGCAGAGGTGGAGGAGGGAAGAGAGAGATTGACACACACACAAAACCAAACCACAAAAGCTCCATTCGATTCACTCAAAAAAACATGTACACGCTGTGTCTCCACATACATCCCCGCCGCCCCCCCCCCCCCCCCCAACAACAAGAGCTCTCTCTCTCTCTCTCTAGAGAAATCCCCTCTATCAACACCCAAACCTCTCGACACTTCCCTCTTTATACTCGTTTACACTTGACCCTTACTTTAGAAACTCAAGCACTCTATTCCCCCCCACAGGATCACGTCTCACACAAAGAAAATCGGGTAAATCTCTCTCCCTGACTCCAATTTCTGTGATTTCAGAGTTATCCCCGAGCTCTCGGGATCCCCCATCTTGCTCTGGACTCCATAGCGAAGTGGGGTTACATGGCTTAACATTGTCTCCCAAGCATGTGCTCATTCTTGGCATGGCTCGACATTGTCTCCAAAGCATGTTCTCATTCTTGGCAGCCAGGAGGGGGAAATGTCATATGTAAAAATTAGTTTCTGCAAATGTGTTACAATCCCTAATTAATCTCTCTTTCTTTCCACCGATTCACAGGTAAGGCAAATTCACAGGCGCTAGCATCGTATTTTGCCTCCCAGCCTATCTCATGGATGGCATGCATACAAAGATACGTAACTTTATTTCCTTCATGCCTATCCACAAGCCCTCAGTTCCCTAGATGGTTCCCTCTGCCACATGTCATCATTCTAGACCTTTAGCTTGGTACACCATTTACCCCTCTCTTGGGGCACAATTAAAACATTTGCCCCTTGGCATTTTTACACATTTAGGTGCACCTAGGCCTGAGCACTCAGAACCACCTAGTCGATGCCAATACACCCTCACCTAGGACCATACACCCTCACCTAGGACCTTGGCAGTTACTTCCCTTGACCATTTTATTTACGCACATAAAATATTACAAAAGTCGGTCATCTGATCTTTCCGAGGTCATGCTATCTCGGCTAGAGCATAACATTCCTTCCCTCTTCAAGCATCAGCGTCCTCGATGATGAAATCTAGGAATACTCTCCGTAACTGGTATACGGATTCCCAGGTAGCTTCTGATAGAGGTAGACCATGCCATGCAACCAACACCGTGGGTATCTTCCGATTGCGCACTTGCATTGTTTCTCGGTCCAAGATTCTTGTTGGTTTGTGTCTTGCATTATCCTCTATCTCCTGAAACAAAACAACACCTTCGATTAGTGAGCCACTTGTATGCAAAAATTTCTTTAAACGAGAAACATGAAACACTGGGTGCACCTTACACCCCGGTGGTAATTCTAATTTATAGGTTACCTTGCCTATTCTTTTTAGAATTAACCATGGCCCATAATATCGAGGTGATAACTTAGCACACTCTCCTGCAGTCAAAGACTTAGAGTGCGAAGGAACTCTGAGAAAAACTTTTTCTCCTTCCTTAAATTCTCTAGTGGATCGGTTTTCATCCGCATACGCCTTAGCTCTATCCATAGCTTGGCGGATGTTAGCTCTCGCAAGTGCTAGCATCTCCCGCATCTGAACCACAAAGTTCACGGCACTAGGCACTTTCTGAGGTATTCCAACTATAGTTGGATTCGCTGGTCTATAACCATAGTTCAGTTCAAATGGACTAAACTCTGTAGAGAAATGTCTTCTATCATTGTAGGTAAACTCCAACAATGGCAACCACTTGTCCCATGTATGTTGCCTCAATGACACATATGCTCTAAGCATATCCTCTAAAATTTGGTTGATTCTTTCTCTCTGACCATGATCCCCACTACTCATTCCCAACTCAGTCCTTAGTGTCTCAAATGCCGCAGTCTAAAAATGACCGGTAATTTGAAATCTCTGTCTGACACTATGGATTTGGGTAATCCATGCAGACGAAATATATGTCTAATAAACAAATCCGTCACTTGCAGGGCACTAACAGACTCTCTAGTTGGAATGAAGTGAGCCATCTTGGTAAGACGATCAATCACCACAAGGATAGAATCATATCCACCTTGTGTCGTAGGCAGCCCTACAATAAAGTCCATGGGATGCGTCAATTTTACGAGCAAAAACCTATGAGCAGGTTTATCCGAGCGTGTTTTTCAAGAGATTTTAAAAAATGTTTTTCTTTAGGAAACATGGTTTTTATACTTTTATTTTCACTAGAACTAGATCCCTTTATCATAAAAATATACAGACTAGTCACTCATTCATTTTTACACAACATAATTTTCTTATTTAGAGACATCCCTTTGTACCCCTGTTATTACCTTAAAAAAGTGTTGATTCCTTTAAGAAACATTCCTCATAATCACTCTCAATGTAATAATACTATGCATATATAATTACTTATTAACACATTTATATCATATGGCAATATCTTTTTAGTGTTTTTATAGCATATTTATGGACATGTTTCTAAAGAAGTTTAAATTACTATAAATAAGTATTAACTTGGGCTTATATATCACTCTCATAAAATACATGTAATATTTAATACTATATATGAAAGATTTTCCAAAATATAACTCCATAGATGTGCTCAAATGGGGTGTTCCGATCAATTTGAGTGGTTGAATGACTATATTTGGACATTGGATATGAAAGTTATGTCACTTTTAAAAGTGCTGTCCAAGGTAGTTTCGCCAGCGAAACTACCTTGGGAGACTTGCTTCAAAGGGGTTTTGTTGGCGAAACTACCTGGATGGCTTGCTTCAATGAGTTTTCTTTGAAGAAACTCTTTCATGAAGATAGGTTGAGAGAGGGTTTTCAATGTCACCCCCTATTAAGTAAAAGTTGTGAGAAGGATCATAAGGGAATTTTCATAGAGAAGTCTACTCTACATGTGGGTTTCTTCAAAAGCCATCCCATTATGCTCTCACCATTCCTACAGATTCACCTAAAGATTTTTGTATAAAATAGACATTGCTATAATACTTTGCATATTTCTAAGTGAAACTATGTTTTCTTCTGATCGATTTTTGCCATATTTATGCATAGTTGGAAGCTTTTTTTTTCCTTCGCTCGGACGCTCGGAAGATTTCGCTCAGAGAATGCTCGTCCCCAAGTCCATGGAAATGCTCTCCCACTTACTTGGTGGTATCTCCAAGGGCTGTAAAAGTCCGGGTAGCTTCACCCGCTCTGCCTTACTTACCTGACACGAAAAACAACGTGTCACATATTCATGAATATGCTTTTTCATCTTTGACCAAAAGAAATCTCGCTTCACGAGATCATATGTCTTCTCGACTCCTGGATGTCCTGCACATGGGCTATCATGGCATTGTCGAATGACTCTCTGCCTGAGATCATTCTGATTAGGTACTACTACCTTGCCATTTCTTTTCAGCATACCATCTCTTATGGCATATCTTGCATAAGTTTGGCCTTTTTAGATGCTAGGTCATCCTTTTCCCCGGGTTTTAACACATGAGCCTTAGGCCATAGGCTCTGGACGAACTCGTCCACCTTTTGAGTTTCTCTAATCTCAGCCATTAGAGCACTCTCTAACAACGTGAAACTCATGTTATGCATAATGCGGGACAATGCATCAGCAACTTTATTATCCTTCCCTCTTCGGTACCGAATCGTCAAATTAAACTCCTGCATGAGTTCTACCCACCTAGCTTGGCGGCCTCTCAAGTCAGGTTGTTTACGAAAATGTTTCAGAGTATCATGATCAACATCCACATAAAACTCTGATCCATACAAATAATGTCGCCATGTTTTCAAAGCATGGACAACAGCATACAACTCTAATTCATGAGTTGGCCAATTTCTTTGAGAGGGAGAAAGCTTCTTTCTTTCAAAGGCTACTGGCCTTTCCTCTTGGAGGAGAACTGCTCCTACCGCAATGCCACTTGCATCGGTTTCCAAGAACAATGGTTTCTGGGGATCAACTATTTTTAACGCCGGTCCTGTGACCACAGCTTGTTTTATGGTGTTAAAACTTTCCTGTTGATTCTGTCCCCATATAAAAGGTACTTTATCTGAGGTCAGATCAGTCAATGGCGATACTATTTCAGAATATCCTTTGATATGCCTTCGATAAAATTGGACAAATCCCAAGAATGATCGCAAAGCGGTCAAACTCTGAGGGATTAGCCAAGTCAGTATCGCAGCCACTTTCTTTGGATCCATTTCTACCCCCTCTGGAGTAATTATGAATCCTAAATATTTAAGTCTAACCATCCACAGTATAGTTTTCTTCTTATTTACATAAAGACTGGCTTTCCTCAAAGTACTGAACACTCTTAAGTGTTCGCGATGCTCAGTAATACTTTTACTGAATACCAGAATATCGTCAATAAAATGTACTACAAACTTTCCGATATACGGACGTAGTAAATCGTTCATAAGCATGACGAATGTAGCTAGAGCATTGCTAAGTCCAAAGGGCATTATCAAAAACTCATAATGACCAAACTTGCTTCTAAAAGCGGTTTTATGCACATCCTCGGCTCTAATACGGATCTAATGGTAGCCACACTTAAGATCTATCTTACTGAAAATTACAGCCCCATGGAATGCATCTAGCAAAGCATCGATCCGAGCATCGGATACATGTGCTTAATAGTGATATTATTCAATGCTCTATAATCTATACAGAGACGAAAAGTATCATCTTTCTTCCTCTTTAATATCACTGGGGAAGCAAAAGGTGAAAAACTGGGTTGAATCTGCCCCAGCTTGAGGTATTCTTCCAGTTGTCTTCGCACCTCAACTTCTTCTGTAAAGCTTAATCTATAGGGAGGTCTATTTATAGGTTCTGTCCCGCGATAAGCTCAATTTAATGCTGAACATACCCATAAGGTAACTCATCCCTAAAACAATCAGAGAACTTCTTCGATATCTCTTTAGCCAACTCGGCCATTTCCCCATCTTGGGTAACCTCAATGCTAGCCGATGCATCATCAATCGACTCTACCGATGCTATACACAGACACAGAAACTCTTTCGGAGTCTTCCGAATTTCCATGGCTGAAATCAATGGTTCTCGAGGTAAATCCTTTTCACCTCGCAAAACATATTCTACCCTGTTCATCTTGAACTAGTAAATATGCTTTTTCCAATCAATGGCTGGATTTTTCCAAAAATGCCAAGCCATGCCTAGGGCTATATCTGCGTGAGCAAGCCTGGTCAACTCAAAGTCCAACTTCTCAACATAGTCTTGTATTCGAAGTTCCAACTGGGTAACCCTTTGGTCCCATACTTCAATTGAACTTCTGTCCGCCATCCTGACCGTATAAGCATAGTCAGACGGACTAGTTTTCAACTTGAGCCTCTTAATAAACTTCGAGTTAATTACCTTGTGCGTTGACGCTGAGTCAAACAACACAATCACATCATGATTGGCTACTTGCCCTTTCATTTCAATTAACTCGGGCTCATCGAAAACCGTATACCCCGTTGCTGCGGACTTTGAAAGGATGTTATCAGGTGCACCGCTTACTAACTTAGTAACAGACACACTTAACAACACAGGTACTAACCTCTGAGAAGGTCCCGCCAATTACATCTGCATATGTTCCGCATTGGGACTCTCTTGCATTTCCACGTCGCATTCAGATATTATCATATTGGCCGTGCGACGGTCTTTGTTTAGTGGACAATCTTTCCACTGATGTCGCTGAAGGCAACCGAAGCACAATCCTTCTTTTCTAGCTTTTTCTTTTTGCTCAGGGGTCAACAAGGACTTTGACCAATCCCGGGCTGCCATTGGAGTTACTTTTCTTTTCACTCCAACGGTGGTACTTGTCTTTGCTTGTCCCTCAACCGGCTTCACCTACTTGGTTTGGCCACTTGGCTACGAGACACTTGTCTTTAAAGTCCATTTCCTCTGAAATCCCCCTTTTCTCGGGTACTCATGCTGAGTCCCTGCCTGCACAAATCCACTAGATCTGCCTCTGGCATCCTCATAGTTCAGGGCTACTGCAATAGATTCATCTAATGTAGTCACATATTTAGCCCGAACTCCCATTTTAATCTTGTCGTTCAATCCATAGATATAGTCTTTTCACTGAACCGACATAGGGAGAGGGTCTGTTATTTTCATAACACATTCCCTGAACTTGTTAGTGTACTCTGCCACCGACAAATTCCTCTGGCGAAGGTTTCTGTAAGCATCCCAAGCTCGGGACTCTTCGTCAGGTGGAAGAAAGTGTTTCTTAAATTCAGCCTTAAACCCTTCCCAGGTGGTAGGAGCAACCTGATCTTTCTGTTGTTTGATCCACCACCTATCCGCTGCCTCAATAAACAGGTGAGTGGTCTCGCGGATTTTCTTTAGATCAGATCTGATTTCACAAATGGCGAAGGCTTCTTCCCACTTGTGTAACCAAACCTCGATCACATCAGAACTGCGCTCGGTCATCCGACCACCGTACTTCTCCGGTCTATAGTTGGCAATATTAGGTACCTTGACCTTTGCACGTTCTGATGAGTGTACACTGGGCTCTGGCTCTACTGGAGCTTTGTCCTTTTCATTTCTAGATGGTCTAGCCGACAAGGCTTGCACCATTTCTCTAATTTCATTTTGACCAATGTTCACTTGAAGCTGCTGGTTCATGATCTGCTGTAAAGCATCTTCTAATACATAAATCCTACCCACCAGAGTAGGTGTTGTGTGATGGGACACTTCTTGTGTATACTACGCTTTAGATTCACCAGGATTTACCCTGGAATCCTATCCCTCTGTCTCCATTCTTTCAAAAGGGAAAATGGTTTTTTTTTCCCACTTCAGATTCCCCTTTGCTGTACAGGAATAATAAACTGCAAATTGAAAATTTGTATATAAGGGAAAAGAACTGCTCCCTGGAAGCTCCACGTAATTCGAGTTCGGACGCCCTTCTTTCAGCCTAGTCTCTGTTTCGAAATCAGTCTCAGCCCACGGGCTAGTTACGTGACCACTAGTGTTGAATCTAGCTCGCCCACGTTCACGACTAAGGTATAAAGACCTGAGCTCTAAAGCTTTTTCCCCCAAGCTAGTAAAATATATTACATCAGCGCCGGTCGTATGCCTAGCTTTGGAATTGAAATTGCAGTGAACTCAAGTGTAACTGCCATTTCCAATAACATAATCAATATGTTTGTGAGCGAGTCTTCCTCCCCTTCACCAAATTCTCATAACCAGACTGAGAGCGTCGAAGCTTGTGCGTCTCGTAACTATGACGTCGATGTAGCCCACGTAACTGAAAGGCTTGTAATAAATCTAGACCTACTTCCCTCTTCAAGTAGCCCTGACGCGAGAAGCCAGGTCCTCACGTCAAGAAGTCCCACGTCTGCGCTCTAAAAAGTTTTGGAGATCACATCGTCGTGACCCACCACAGGACAACGGCAGTTGGTGCAGCTATAGATGCGTGGCCCATCCATGGCGAGATGGAAGAAGAGGCGTCGATAACAAAATATCCGTCCCTTGTTGTTTCTCGTTGCAAGGTCCTTTTCGGGCGCAATATTATCAGGATTTCAATTCTTTCTGTGAGTCCATTCCCATTCTGAGTCCTCTCCGGAACTATCTGGCGTGCTTCGCGTTCGCACCCACAGTCTGTCAAACTGAGATTTGTGGCTTCTATACGACAAATCTTTCTCTTGTCGTGATCCCCTCGTTCAGCCTGCACGCTCTGATACCAAATGTTACAATCCCTGATTAATCTCTCTTTCTTTCCACCGATTCACGGGCAAGGCAAATTCACAGGCGCTGGCGTCGTATTTTGCCTCCCAGCCTATCTCATGGATGGCATGCATACAAAGATACGTAACTTTATTTCCTTCATGCCTATCCACAAGCCCTCAGTTCCCTAGATGGTTCCCTCTGCCACATGTCATCATTCTAGACCTTTAGCTTGGTACACCATTTACCCCTCTCTTGGGGCACAAATTAAAACATTTGCCCCTTGGCATTTTTACACATTTAGGTGCACCTAGGCCTGAGCACTCAGAACCACCTAGTCGATGCCAATACACCCTCACCTAGGACCTTGGCAGTTTCTTCCCTTGACCATTTTATTTACGCACATAAAATATTACAAAAGTCGGTCATCTAAGGGAAAATGCCCACCGATCTTTCCGTGGTCATGCTATCTCGGCTAGAGCATAACAAAATGCTTCTCAAGAAAAGCCACATAAGGATTTAGCTAAGTTGCAAAGTTAGAAGAAGGGTTGAAGTCAACTCTGAACGCAAATAATACAACTAACAAAAACATTGTCCATATGCCAGAAAATGGAAGCAAATTATTTCCAGAACATGTGAATTTCTAAACATACTCAGTGTAAGAGAGAGAGACAAACTTGAAATAGAATGGGCACTTACAGCACACAGCTTTTTGGTATTCTTCACAGCCTTCTTCAAATTCTCTAAGGTGGCTTGGTGATACTCTTCTGATCCCCAGGAGAAATCAAAACGAGCCACTACACAAAAAATCGAACCAAAGTTATTATGATAGCTCAAACCCCACCCCCCTCCTCTCTCTCTATCTCTCTCCCTCCCTCTCTCCCTGTATCTCCTCAACAAGGAAAGCTACACAAACCCTATATGTCAGGCTGAGCAACAAGCAGCAAAAATGTGAAATTCCGCATACAGCGAATGACCAGAAGGGTAGAAGGGGCACATCAAGATAGAAGAAGGAAAAATGTCAGGGAAAATGAGAGGGCCTTTGTGACAGCTTACCTCCAGCAGCACTAGAGGACCATTGACAATGGGCATGGATCATAGAAAGGGGGAAGAAGTAAATAATTCCATTGACGGGACACGACAGACTGTGACAGACACTGTGGATCTTGATGCTGATCTTTTTTAGCCTCAACTGAGTGGGTCTCTTTCCAGCCTAGAGGATGCTACAGAGTGCTAAGTGGGGTGGAATGAAGATAGGCCATGGAAGATGTCCTCAAGAGCCGATCACTGGTGCATGCATCCTCAAATACCACCAGAGACTTTTTTTTGGCAAAGAAAGGAGCTTCTATTAATGCTTGAGAAAAAAGCCCATACAAAATCAGCTGCCAGAATAGGGCTTATGATGGTAAATACAAGAAGGAAAATCTGGCTGTTCCAGTCCAGCCTGCCGGAAATCCAGCAAACTGCATCCGGAACAGGGGCGAACAGCCACATATGCCTGCAGGCCAAGCCTTGCAGAAACGCTTGTACCTCGTGAGCCTGGGTCTCTGCGCTCCCAGCAGGCGCATAGAGTGAAGATGATGTCCTGCCAAATAGCTACCAGTGTGGCTGCCAGTGGAACATATTGCCCTCCCATCATCTGACTGCAACGAGCGACCCAGATGTTCCAGTCAGTGATGCTGGCCACTGTCTCCCACACTGTCCTCCAGTAGCAACACCACCACCGGAGACTTCAGTTCCAAGATGAAAGAATGCATTGCCATGTGCATGGACAGGCTAGATACTCAGCTAGAAATGCAGCATGCCATGAAAAAGGAGAACAATGCCTTGAAACAGACGATGGATGAGCAGGCCTCATGCGGAGCTAGAGATTCAATATCTCTGTCATGGAGTTACAGAAGCCCCCGACTCCTTTGCTTTGGAGCTCTGAAAAGTAAGAATATAGCCCTGAGAAAGAGCTTGAAAGAACTTAAAACCAGACATGGGCTCGAATGAAGGAATCTTGGAAAATAAGACACATATAGCCCTCAGCCCAAAGAGGCAACTACCCATAGTACATGGCTACACTACACATTGGACAGAGACCCACAGACCGTGGAATTTTGGGGATCAGGAGGAGTGGCATTTATTTCCCACTTACGTCTCCAAGCACATGACATCATGGGTACAAATAAGCATGCCTGCTGTACGTGGATCTAACTCAGGAGAACTTCGATTGTGAACATGTATATTGCAGCATGTTACTTTCCCCCCTAGGCATCCGATTATGCCAATGTGTAGCAGAAGAAATGACAGTTCCGTGTCTGCCACACAAAAACTCTTAAGCACATTGTATAGCAGTAATTACAAAGACTTTTAGATGAAGTTTCTAGAAAGGAGATCAGCATGTCCCATCTAGTCTTTGCAAAGCTTATGCCGACACACTCTATGATGTTCTCGACCAACCCAAGCCCAAATTCAGAGGGTGCGCCCCACCAGCTCCACGCTCTACACGATGGCCTGCCTGAAGGAAGCCATTAAGAAGCTGCAAAATGGTAAGGCCAAGAATCAAGAAGGCCACGGTTGGGGGATACTTGCTCCAATTCAAGCCAAGCTCGTCAATGAAGCCTTCAGCAAAGACTTTCCCACTTCTCGGGACCTGGACCACGAACATCATTATACCCATTCTCAACGCAAGAGATCCCATGGACGTAGGCAACTAACAGAACATTATGCTTGGCCACTTGATGGCCAAGATAATATGGTTCAGCTCATGAGATACATATCACTGAGTCTGCTTAGTGCACTGGCATTCGAGCGATTGGTTAGGCAGGTTTCACACACTCAACTACTGCATTGTGAATTTTCGAAAGGCCTTCTAATCGATACCATGGGCTCCTCTCCGAGCCTTAGGTATTGCACACCATGTTATTCAGGTTGGTCATGGCTCTGTGTGAAAGAATCGCACACACTGCACAGGGACTATCAGAGGAGGTGAGCAGCACCATTTGTGTGAAACCTACCCTCTTTGGTCGTAGACACTCTTAGGGCCTGTTTCCCCGCCATGGGGTGCGGTGGCTGTGGCAGCAGATTCCGCCACCGGTGACCAATAGAGTCCACAGAGGCTCTGGTGGTCTGTTTTGGCCATCGGTGGCCATTCACCCAGCAGTCATTGTCAAACTGCTGGGTGCGTGCACCTGCATGGCGCGGAAACAGGCCCTTAGTAGCCGTGATTTGACTCTAGCACAGACTTACGACGTTTACTAATCACGAAATCACGATTATGCATCTTGCCGTAAGAATAGTTCCTTTACTCCAGTCCACTTAGGTAAGAGTAAGCGCCACGTATCCTTCCATAAATCCGAGCTAAGAGAAGAGAACAAAATGAGAAAACGAAAAGAGTACAACGTGTACTCCTTTCACAAAAGACTAGAGACCGCTGACATCTATTTGGCATCGGTTATAAAATAAAATATTTGCCATCGATTTTGGAAAATAATTATGGAGAAAGAAATTTGCAAAGCACCTACCCGACATTCCAGCCTTCAAACAGGCCTCGATTACTTCAACTGAGCGTGATTTGGGCCCAAGAGTTCCAATAATCTTCGTCATTGCAGGAAAAAACGACTGGAGAAACAGCGAAGACAGGTTTCCGTCAAATAAACATGAAAAGCAAAATGAGAAGCCAATTGAAACCCCATATTTCTGCTAAATATGAGCTCAACCTCTCAAGAGGGACAGCGAGACATTAGATAAAGATTAAGATCACCGTAGTTGCTTACAGGCTTGGATGGCTCCAGGATGGAAGCCAGCCGGATGGGCTCCTCTAATAACAGATGCGAGGCCTGCATTTTGACGTAACCGACGAGATCCTCTCAAAAGGGATGGAGAGAACCGGGGGGGCTGTCGCGAGCGCCCTTTCTCGATTGGATCGGATACCTCCTGCTCTCCGATCGGGCGCAGAGACGGCGATTCTGCAGGGACGAAAGCACGGAAAAGTGTGTGAACGAAGTGCTAACGGAAGAAAGGTACAAAATGCAAGCGTGGAAGGAGCAATTGGCGATATGTGAGCAGCGGGAAGGGGAGGAGGAAAAGAGAGAGAGAGAGACCTGGAGGGGGTGGGGGGAGGTGAGGAGCGATGGCGATGGCGATGGCGATGGCGAAGAGGGGGAGACCTAGAAAAGGCGAAGAAGCAGAGGAGGAGGGACCTAAAGTGCAATGCAATGGCTGGCTTGTGAATTGATGATTGAAGAAGAAGAAGAAGGACAAACAACGAGAAACCCGGGGTCCCTTCCTTCCAAGTCCGCTTGTTCCTAGGAACACCCCCCTCCCCCCCCTTTACACACCCTCAAAGGCTCCGGACCCGGGCATCACCGGTCGCGCTTAAACGGACTTCACCCCACGAAGCTGCCCAATAGCCCAACATACCTTTCCATGCCTTTGACAGTCCGTGACGATGATGAAAGAGGGCGGTCGTCTGCCTTTTCCCCTCATAAACATGGCGTGCCGATGCAATTTGACGGCTCGGATCGTGCTGCACGCAACCCCGCCCGCCGCTCGCTATTTTTACGAGAGGGAATGGTGGACCTCCCCTCCCTTTCCCTACGCCTTCCTTGTCTCTTGAGTCTCAAGAGAGAGAGAGAGTCTCGAGTTCAATACATGCCCCCTTCTCTTTCTTTTTTTGTCGTTCGTGCATGATGCGTGGTGAACACAACGAAAATTTGCATGCCCACACATGTCAATGATACTCGATGGGCATGGTTCTCAAGGTCAGATTGACTTGTAACCTACACTATCAACTCTGATTCGATCTTTACCATCCACTCAAAACTCTCTGTATCAAAAGAAGTCTGATTGGAAAAACCAACAGAAACTAACCGGAAAACTAATCCACCCCCGCCTCACAACTCAAGACGGTCGAGAAGGTCCATGCGTCATGCAATCAGGTCGAAATCCATGCAGATTTTGGCTTCTGAACTAACGGGTGTGGGGCGTCTCTATGAGTGAAAATACTTGTTCTTGGCATTCTATGATGATCCCTTGAAAAGCACTTTGCTAGGGGGAAAGATACAAAACTTTATGTATTCTTCTCATTGTATAACAAGAGCATACTTTGTAGATCCACCCACAATAACAGTAAAACCTCTATTATTGCATGCACAAGGTGTGTGCATCCATGTCCACAGGTGTATGTGTGTGTGGGGGAGAAGGAGGAGGAAGGGGAAGGGATGGCAAGTCGTAGTTGTAATCTCAACATCAAGTTAGTTTCCTACATGTGACTTGGCATCCCTCTCAAACTAATGCCTAGCCACATAAGCACCTTATAATAGCTTCCACATAACCTTCCCAAGGATAGCCCACCCATAGCTATTTTCAGAGGACCTATATTCATGTTTGTTAGGTGTGTGGGTTGTGATAAGCAATGTAATAGGTACTTAAAATAACATGCATTCCCATCAATCTTAATGCTTAAATAATGAGAGGAGTTTCCCTAATGGACCAACAAGATAGCTCTAAAGGTGTCAACTAGCCTTTACCAAGCATAATAAGCAATGGACGAATATATGAAGAAAATATCATTTAGAGATTTGATAGTTGCATAATAGAGTGTGCATGCTTTACAATTCAACTAAGTCTTCGATTTCAAAAAACCATAACTTTGATGTATTAGTAAATCCAAAAATGTTCAATATAACAAAATTTGAGATCCCATGCTAAGAGAGACACAGAGAGAGAGAGAGAGAGAGATGATATGATTGTAGTAACGTCCTCATGAGACCCTTTCGGATCTATGGGATAGTGATCACTATCAACAAAAAATAGTGATTGTTTACACCCATTGAAATAAAATAGCATAAATGTGCTATGCAGTGAGTACTTGTTGTGCTAGACCAAGTACTTTGTTGCGATATTCTAAAATTTCCTTTATGTAGTTGCTAACTCTTTGGCTAGCCACTCTAGTAGGGATTTCAGGGAGAGAGAGAGAGTTGGGTATATTCCAAAGACAATGCTATGCTTTAAAAAGCAAAAGTTCAAACGCCACTACTAAAATTTAAGTATTCCATTTTATCCGTCTATTAATGCAAATATTTTATATTTAGAAGATTCTTGACACTATTTGGATGCCCCAAATGTTGATAGATAAAATAATGAATTAACAAGATGTGAAGTGGATGAGAAGGAAGGAGATTCTTAGCTTTTATTGGTGTCTTTTAATGGCTTGATTTGAGGGAGAGGGAGAGGGAGAGGGGGAGAGAGAGAGAGAGAGAGAGAGAGAGAGAGAGAGAGAGAGAGAGGGAGGGAGGGAGGGAGGGAGGGAGAGAGAGAGAGAGAGAGAGAGAGAGTTGGGTATATTCCAAAGACAATGCTCTGCTTTAAAAAGCGAAAGTTCAAGCAGCACTGCTAAAAATTAAGTATTCCATTTTATCTGTCTATTAATGCAAATATTTTATATTTAGAAGATTCTTGACACTATTTGGATGCCCCAAATGTTGATAGATAAAATAAGAATTAACAAGATGTGAAGTGGATGAGAAGGGAGGAGATTCTTGGCTTTTATTAGTGTCTTTTAATGGCTTGCTTTTTTGCACAAAGACGTTTACTTTTTAATCATTACAAGTAAATGGACCCGTCTTCGACGGGCTTCCTCTCTCTCCCAAGCTAGGGGCGAGCCTCAAGGATTCAAGCGAAGCGCCCAAGATGCTATGAGGATGACCTCAATGTCAGGTGAGAGCGATCTAGGAGGAAAAGAGGATAGGGCGAGTCTGAATGCATTGATGAGACTGAGGTCACTCTAATGGCAAGAATCCTAAGGAACCTACCCAACCATCCTACCTCAACTCCCTCACCAAACGCTTTGGAGGTCGGTTCTCTGAGCTCGATGACAAAATGGCCAAGCGACTCTTCGTGGCGGAGTCAGCGCAGAGAGCAAGGGAAACGGTACAAAAGCCCTGGTGTGAGAACGGAAAACCACATGCAGTGGTTTGTAGTTTTGAGTTGCCAAACGTCAAGCCGGAGCTCACTAGACTTGCTTTTCATAGGCAAAATCCCCTCCCTACAGGAGCTCGAAGAACTCATCACCTTCGAGTTCAACATCCCGTCCTTGGGGTACTCGGTTCGCTTTCTAGGTAAGGGTTTCTACCTCCTCCGCATGGCTTCAAAACTTCTTCGCAATGAAGTGGTTGGTTGAGCGGTCAAGTTTGCAGGTGCACTGGTGCTGGTTATCCCATGGAGTCTTGAGTTTAGTATTGATGAGTTTCTATTTCATGAGTGCCCAATCTGGATTGATTTCCCCAACCTCCTGTCGATGCTTGGCGAATCGGTGCAAAGACTGGCGGCAACACTGGGAAGAGTGCTCTTGGTTCCACCTCCCACAAAATCGATGGCATATATGTGGAGAGCTTGGATTCTCTGGGATAAGAGCTAAGAGATAGCGGACTTTGTGCACATCGAGCTCTCCGGGGGAGTACCGTTTGCTCAATAAGTCCATTTCAGGGCATTCTTGGATGCATGCTACATCTGCAAAGAAACAACTCATTTTGCAAGGAACTGTCCCCATCGATCTAAGAATGTCAGACTGGCTAACAAAGCCAAAACAAAGGAGCCCCACACAGACAAAGTTGATGATCCGAAGATTCCTCCAAAGGCTTCGACTCAACAGCAAGAACCACCGGAGAAGGGAGTCACAACCACTCGAACTCATGTGCAGTCCGAGGAGATGGTAGGTCCTCAGGATGTGGATCAGTGGAAGGTGGTTGCACACAAAGGCAAAGCTAAAACCTCCCAGCTCGGCGAGCTCTCCCCCCAATCAAACCCTCCTAACCTAGCCCCCGAGCATAATGATAACCCAAGGTGCCAAGCTACGATGCATGCAAAGGATCAGGGTGGTAAGGCCTGTCCACCCCTTTAGGAGCTTTCAGCTTTAAGACAAACTAAGATCCAGGGCATCCCGGTGCAGACAGAAGAAGACATGCCTGATGTCTACCATAAGAAGCGAACGCTGGATGAGACGGAAGCCGAGCAGCCACAGAAGCGAGACAACCTCTCGACTCCTTGCTCCTTGTAAAAAAAATCAAAGATGCAGCAAGCGCCGCCGGCCAGGGCAAAGAGAACAGATTCCACTTCCTCCGTGATGCATACAAAGCTTTGGCAAACTAGCTCAGCCCGTTCGGGAAGAGGGAGCGATCGGGCGAGACCTATTTCCATTTTGTCTTGGAATGTACAAGGAGTTTGTAGTCCAGACAAAAAAGAAGGCTTGCATCTCGGCAATCAAGAAAGCCAGCCCGGACATTTGTCTCCTCCAGGAACTGAAGCGTGGCCCATAAGACCAATTCAGGTTCGCTCTTAAGAACCTCGGATTTGAACTCCTCATCAACTGTCCAAGAAGGGGTAAGGGTGGATGTGCAATAGCGATTAGCCTGAAGGTGGTGTCTAGAGAATTGTTCCGGCACGATGAAGGATGGTTTATAGCATCAAGGCTACAATTGGAGGATTTCAGCTTCAATATCCTATGTGTTTATGCTCCAAATGATGCAGGTGACAAAGCAAACTGCTAGACCGGGTTAAAAGAAAAGATCTAGGGTGAGAACTAGATTCTTGCGGCGGGGGACTGGAACTTTACCAAATCCTCTCCCATCGGGCTCCCATTTGAGTATTCAGATATTCGTTGATGACCTTCTGGCACTATGTAAAGAGAATGCGGTCTTAATGGCCACCTTGCATGAATGTCTGAGAACGTTCTGTGTAGCTTCTGGTTCAATCTGCAACTGGAACAAATCCTTCGCGATCCGCATGACTAGTAGTGAGCTGCCAGACGCCGGTCAAATGGATAACCAAGGGGGAGGTGATTCATTACTTAGGAGCCCCACTGGGCCTAGGAATCTTGCAACAACATCGCTTTGATTGGTTCAGAGAGAGACTCCTTACCAAGCTCAAAGCTTGTGCTTTGGTGGTAAAACACGTTCTTTTAGCGATGCTAATGTATGTGGCATCTATTTGTCTATTACGTAAATCACAATGGGTAGTAATTGAGAGAGCCTTGAGGTCGTTCTGGGGGGAGGAGGGGGGCACTAAGAAGATGCACTACATCCCCTGGAATGCACTCAAGCTTCCCAAGAGGAGAGGAGGGTTGGAATCCCGGATTCCTTCCTAAAGAATGTGGCCTTGATTAGCAAGTGGATCCTAAAGCTGTTCGTTGGAGGTCTGCTGGGTCGAAATATCACAGTGGTTCATTGAGACTGGGACCAACTACAAAGTGGGAGTCTGGAGGGGCTGACCTGGTACAAAAGCCTTTTTTTGGACTTCAAAATCTCAGTGAGGGCCCCTCACTTCTGCATGAGATGGTGGTTGCTTGGAAGGTGGTAGAGGCCAAATTCACTTGGAAACCTATGGGCGGACTCAGAGGAGATGCTAGGCTGGCCGAGAGCATGTGGTGGAGTAAGGCCTTTGGCATTAATGGAAAATCCCTAGCCTGGTTGGATAATCCCTATACCATAAGCATTTTAAAAAAAGGACTTCGCCATTGGAAACAAATCTGGATCCCAAGTCGGGGCCAATGGTGGTCTCTAGGGGACATAAGCTGTACTCTCGTTCACTATAAAGGGAGATGGCATTGCTACACCGAGTCTTAGGCCTCTGTTTGGACATCTGGCCGCCCAACTGGATTCTGGCGGACCATAGAAGAGTGCTTCACTAGTTCCTGGGTAAGACCCAGTTGAGAAAAGCTTTAGCGAGGCAAATGTATAGAGCCCTCCTGGAAGAGATGGATGCCAAGGTAGACCTCAACTCGAAATGGGGGCTCCGGCACTCCCAGTCTTGGTGGGACAAGCACTTGATGGAGATTTGGAAAGGTTGCTGAGTCGGAAATTTTCCTTCCTCCTGTGGAAGATCCTACTTCACTAGACTCTTGTGTGGGCAAAGCTCACGTGAAGATTTGCGGTGAATCCACACTACCCCCTTTGCAAAATTGCACTTGAATCCTTGCACCACTTATTTAGGAGCTACCCCGTATCACGTCAAGTTTGGAGTGAGCTTGAAAGGGTCGGAGAGATTACAGGGTGCTCTTCCTGTATGGTGGCTGCATGGCACTGGTAAGAGGGGCTACGTGCTATACGATCTGGATATGCTGCAACTAGCTGTCAAACCTAGATGGGGTCGGTGAGTCTCGATGATTCTCCGCCTAGTGACACCCTTCTTAATGGACTCTGTCCTAATCAAAGCTAATAATGATGTGGTGATACTGGTTTGTGTGGAAGACATCAAAGCAACTTTGGTTGGTTGATCGGCCACAGTCTAGTTTTGGTCTCCATTCTACTCTCTGAGCATGGGCCTTGGGCTCAGCCCCCTTGTAGGCCATAGTTTTGTTAAGGATCTTGTAGGGGATTGACCCTTCCCGGTTGCTTTATTTTCCTCTTAATATCAAAGCCGGCTTGTTCTTTAACCCCAAAAAAAAAAACACTTTCTAAAACAAAACCTCTAGTACCCTTAAATTAGATCCCCTTATATTTTGTTCCATAGTCCTTTATTATTTTTTAGTCTAGCAAAACGTGGCACTAAACTCATGAAATCATGTTCCCTTTGTCTATTCCATTACTCATTGCTATTCATA
Source organism: Dipteris shenzhenensis (assembly GCF_047967505.1). Classification (NCBI taxonomy): domain Eukaryota; kingdom Viridiplantae; phylum Streptophyta; class Polypodiopsida; order Gleicheniales; family Dipteridaceae; genus Dipteris; species Dipteris shenzhenensis. The sequence continues at coordinate 22,797,804 of NC_141599.1, forward strand.
CCCGTTTAAGATGAGCTATATGATTTATTCTTAGTTATTCTAAACTAAGGTTGATTGAATCAAAGGCATTGCTTGTAACACTTTCTAAAACAGAGCCTCTAGTACCCTTTAAATTAGATCCCCTTATATTTTGTTCCATAGTCCTTTATCATTTTTGAGTCTAGCAAAATGTAGCACTTAACTCATGAAATGCAGTATGTGTATGGCTCCTTATGCCCCACCACCTAGCCATGCTTCACCCTCAGCAACCCCAAAAGATCTTGGAGAGGATGCTCACAAGGGCCTTTATATTCAAGCCCATGCTAATGCTACATTTGTATAGAGAGCTCGAATGAGTCCTCTTGTCAGTGTCACCAAAGCTTCTATAGGCTTTGCATCAATGGGGAGCCCTTCCCTGTGAGAGGGGCCTCAGAAAGATCCAATGATCAGACTGTTGCCTTTGCCTACCTCTGCAAGGGGTAATCTTGACTAGAGCCCATTTGAAGGAGGAGCTTCTAGGGATCCGCACCTGGGGTGAGACCTCACATTATGGGCTTGTTCAAAAGGGCTCTGCTCTACATCTCCGGACAACGATGCCCACTCGATGCCCAAGGCTCCTAGTGCATGTGGCATCATCATTGTTTGTAATGCAACTTTGGCTCTAATATTCCTTGTGCCATCCTATTTTGCCCATAAGAAGTTACACTCCAAGACCCTGAGCTACCCCATGCACCCCCTTGTGAAATCTCCACTAGAGGCAATGTACTAGGTTGTGGTGACGACCTGGTTGGCCACTAAAGCTCTACTTGCTAGGGATATTTTTGTTAAGTCGCAAAATAGAAACTTTGCAATGAACACTCTCTAAAACCAGGGTGATCTATTGCTCTATTAAAATATCAATATCCACCTAGTAGCCAAAATACCAAAGGTAACCCCCTCAGTCTTGGACCTCCTACACATCCTCTATCCCTGCGAAGAAGCCAATAGATTTGGTCTAGTTCCATCCCAGTCTTGAAGCCTCGCAATGTATAGCCAAGCCCTAAGCATCTCAAGAATCACTCAATAAAGTAAAGATACTTCCTGCAAAGAGATCCCTCCAATCTGATGCTTAAAAAGAAACTAACTGGAGTTAGAAATTTGGCAACAATGACTAATGCACCGACAAATGTCAATGAAGAACTCTAAGTGCTAACAAAAAGCATGCCTAATCTAGGATCCTACAACACATCATTAAAAAACATTAACATAGCATTCTAAGGAATACATTTGAGCACAAGGAAAGGTGAGAGGCTATTGGTGACATGTGTGCAAAGATGCAAAGGGGAGGAGGAAAATTGAGAATGGAGGGATGAAGACTTGGAGAGGAGGCAGAAGGTGGAGGAAGAGGGAGTTGAGGAGGGTTGGTGAGAGTGAAGAGGGCGAGACCTAAAGGGGTATGGAGATGTCTAAGAAATAAAAGAGGCACCTATACTACAATGTAATAGCTTGGTGATGGCAGTGATGATGATGAAGAAGAGGAAGAAGGATAAACAATCAACTTAGATTCAATCTCCACCATCTGTTCAAGACTCTATATCAAGGAAAGTAAGCAAAAACTGACCACCACCATGCAGCTCACCTTGAGAGAGAAGAAGGTCCATGTGTCATGCATTCGGGTTGAAATATAGGAATATTTTGGCTTCCAACCTAATGGAGGTTGGTCATCAAGATCTTTGTGGATTTCTCCTTAGAATACCCTTCCTATGGTCCTCCCCTTACCCCTATAGAGGCTTAGGTCTCTCGAGTTCTCTCAAATTTAAATCTCCACCATCTGATTTTCCCTTCCTTACTAGAAACTTGCACATCCCAAATCACATTATCTTGCTCATGCATTTTTGTCTCGGTGTCTCAATGCTAGCGACTCTACAGTCACTGCAATTAAGGTGGTAAGTTGATTTATTATGACTTTATTCTTGTCTCTTGTAACTTTTGAGATGACTAGCCCTCCTCCCCTTTCCCTACTCCTTCATTCTTCCAACTAGCACCTCTCCTTCCATGCACCTACCATACCACACTGACAAACACCTTTATAGCCAATGGTAGCCCTCCCTAGTCATTGTGCCCACCACATGAATCTTCTAGCAAGTATGCACAAACGGGTACAAAGAGGACTGATATGGACAAGCAAGGGTTCTTGAGTCATTAGTGATGGCACATACACGATGGAGGTGGCCATCAAAACTTAACACATGAGTGAATGGAGATCATGCCCACCATTAGACTATTGCAAGGGTGCTTCAGTCATCAATAATGTGGATACAAATATGCTCTTTTGACAAGTGGAGTACTAATTAATGGAGGCAATAGATGGCTAGAATGGAGAGCATGCCCACCATTAAACTTGCAACAATGTCCCCTGAAGATCAACATGAAAGAGTTTTTGAGTCATGGGTAACGAGATTGCTAATTGACAAAGGCAATGCAGCAAGGGTATCAATCTCCATTCATAGTGGTTGGAACAATCTCCCCCTTCAAGTTTTCACGTGGCTGCACACACAAACTATCATTTTGCTCTTTACCCTCAAAACTGTCATGCATCTAGCCATGCATCAAACCACCCTTTTATAACTCATAGTAGAGCTATTGTTTGAAGAAACACTTCTCAATATGATTGACAATCTACAAACCTCCAATTGATAAAGCATCCTACCTCCCTGGCTAGGGCTCAAGAATGTTTTTGCCTCCAATATAACTTAGTCATGCTAAGGTCCTTAATGAATGGCTGAGTTATATCTTTTAGGTCTTTTGGCTGAACACAATCCCATCAACACAGTTTTTTTTAAATATTTCCTCTCATCTTGAGGGGGGAAAAACCATGGAAGTTGGCCCATACCTTTGCATCTAACTTTTTTAATTAACTAATCGATCTCTTCTTTGATCAATTCACTATTATGATTGCCGCTCTATGAATGAAAATAATTGTTATTGTTGTTCCATGATGATTCCTTGTTCTTGCAACAAGGGGGAGGAAGCAGGAGGGGCACAAGTTGGAGTTGTAATAGGGTTGTAATATCAACATCAAGATAGTTCCTACATGTGACTTGACATCATTTGTTTCCCACTAATGCCTAACCAAGTAAGCCCCTCATAATAGCTTCCACAAGAACAACCTATTTTCAGGGGACCTATATTCATGTTTGTTAGGTGTGGTGTTGTGAGAAGGAATATAATAGGCATTAAAGATAACACGCATTCCAAGCATGCTATAATCATGCAAGGAGTCAGCAAGGAGTTTCCCTAATGGACCAACAAAATAGCTCTAATGGTGTCAACTAGCCTTATGCGATGTATATATTAAGCATGGTAAGACATGGAGTAATATGTGCAAAGAAGATCATCTAGAGATTTGATAGCTGCATAAGAGAGAATACATGCTTTCCAAAATTTAATACTAATGGGCCTTAAATTTCAAAAAACCATAACTCTTCAAGAGATCCTCTTCTTTAATGTATTATAAAATCCCCCCAAAAAAATGAAAACAACAAAATTTGAGAATAGATTGTGCACTCATGCACACACACACACACACATATATATATATATATATATATATATAGAGAGAGAGAGAGAGAGAGAGAGAGAGAGAGAGAGAGAGAGAGAGAGAGAGAGAGAGAGAGGTGGCATGTTCACTTTACGTTTTATGTAATATTCCAAAGGCAATGCTTTGCTTTTAAGAAGTAAAAGTTCAAACCAATCACTAAAAATTATCTATTTTTATTTTATCCCTCTCTCATTAATTGAAGTATTTCAAATTTAGCAAAGCCTTAGTACTATTTTGATGGCCCAAATAAAATAATGAATTGACAAGATGTTCAATACAATGGACAAGAAGGGAGGAGACTCTTAGCTTTTATTGGTGTTTTTAAATGGCTTGCTTTTTGAGACTTTGCATTAAGACATTTACTTTTCAATCATTATGATTTGCTGCCTTGATCAATAGTTGGAAATACGCTACCACACAAGAGGTCCTGCATACACTAGGTAGTGTTGCATACAAAAACCTTGTCATGCCATCCTCAAAACTTGGCTTCCCCCTTTTAAGTCCCACATACTACCCTTGCATACAAGCGTTTGTTTATATAGCACTCCCTCTATGTGATTCCATGTGCATGACACTTGTTGTGCCAGTTGATAGCTTTCCATCTATTAAGGTGCTTCTAGATTAGATCTTGGCTATGCTAGAAAGTCAATATATTCAAAATATTTAATGTTCTTGGAGTCCATGTACCTAACACAAATTACTCCCATGCCATGTATGCATTTTTATAGTTAAATATTGAGTTTAGAAAAACATTGAGTACAATTTCTATTTGAAGTAGCTATTGTTGTTTTTTAGATATGAGCAAAAAAGTAAAACAAAAGTGGATTGACTATAGCTCCATATTCAACCATATGGTGTCAAAGTGACTTAAGTTGAGTCCCATAGAGACAAAGACCATATGGTGTTTAATAGACTTGGGTTGAGTCCCATAAAGATAATGCCTTCACTAGAAACCCTCCTTCTAATGCTATCTATTAGTTTAGTTGGCATTCCTAACTTTGTTAACTTTTAACAATGCATCTCCTTTACTCCTAGTAAATGAGGATGTTAATTGGTCTTCTCTCTTTTCAAAAAACATTCTCTTTACAATGGCCTCCCTACCACAACATAGTTGGTAGCACACCTAGAAATGCTTACAAATAGTAGTTTGACATTATGGATGGTGAGGTAGATTTGGGGCACCTCCTTAGGGCACATCTACTATCCACTACATCTTCAGCTGATATAGTTGTAGAGGACCAAGAGAAGATTGATTACTTATACTAGTGGAGTCAATTGAGGAAATGGAGAACTTGATTAGAGATAAGCAAGATTTTTTCTTTTTTGGTTATTCAATTGAATGGTTGCTTTTAGTAATGTGTGTGGTAACATTAAACTTGATGGCCATAACATGCAAAGAGAAGGGAGAGAGGGAGGGAGAGACTAAGATAGAATTTATTATATATATTACAAAATTTTGCACCATGGCATATTCTAAGTTGGCAAAACTAAATTCCCAAATAATATTGGAAAGGACTCAAATCAAACATTGCAAATGAAGTTTGAAGGTCATTCTTGAATTCTGTAATTTTTTCTTCATTTGTGCCTGCAAGCATCATCCACATTAAAGATGATGACATAAAGGGAACTCTTATTTGTGCTTGATTATTTTGTATCACACCATGACAAAATGAGTCCCCAACCTGGCCAAAAATCCAGTTTTGGAAGACCATGAAACTACTACATGTTAACACAGAGTAGTTTTCAAGTGAAAAGCCATAATGATTGGCTAGGCTAGGAAAACCATTTCAAGGACATCACGTTCAAATGTCCAAGTAGGATGACCCTGCAAAAACCAAGTGGAGCTCACAAATATTAGGTTTGAATGCTTGAAATTTATTGTGTGTTAACATGTATTAGACTTTAAATCTAGAAGCATGTTGGTCATAGATTCTAACTATTGAATGGTATAGATGAGTCCTAATGTGCAAGCAAGATGGCAATAGTTTCATCCAGTTCTACCTTTAAAATGTCCCTCTTGAACTAGCCCCTAACTAGTCTTATTGAAACACCATGAAACTACTGGGTGTTAACATGTACAAAGGGAGTGCTTGAGATGATCCCACACTATCTCTGGGGTTGTACAGTGGCACAGCGGTCAAGATTTTAGCCATAGTTCACAAAGGAGGAAGAGAGACTTCACATGGGGGATGATGGGTCTCGCTTACATAGGGGGGTCATGCTTTCTCCATTGACCCAGTCTCTCCCACATAGGGGAATAGAGGCCAAGAGGTTTCTTGGATTGAGATTGAGGATGCGGTTCCTCCTTCGTGAGCTCGACCAATTGTTTTCATGAAATCCCTCTCTCCAAACAATTGAACCTCTATTACATGTACATCAACAACATGGAAATATGCTACTTTTCATGACACTTCACAATCGATAGCATGCAAAAAGCTATGCAAGGTGGTACGCATGTTAAATCCATGTACAAGAAAATCTAGAGTCACAATTTTCTGAAGCAAAGACAAGGTAAGAAAGACAAGGCAAAGAGAGTTGTTGTGGTACATGCTATGGAATGCAAACCACTTAGTAAGCAAGGCCTTGTGTCTCAAAATTTTAGTGAAGAATGCAATAGTTTCTTTCATTAGCACTGCTGAGAGGTGACAACCCTGAATAGCAAGCGCAATGATGGTACACGTAAAGGACTATGATAGGAAGATCGCCAAACTAACAAGTCAAAAAAAAATGGCCCTAAAAAATGTGAGATCTCTTCATACATATTTATGGCCACACACTTCCTAAAGATTTTTTCAATTGCATTGTTAAAAATATGTCTAAGACTAAGCAAAAAGGAACCTTGCTTCACTACCTTGCGGAAAATTGGTGACCTTCCAAAGGGATTAAACATCAAGACAAGGCTCAATTCTATCCAGCAAAACCCAAATCGATAATTCTATATGCACCACAAACTATTTTGCAATGGTGGTGACCAAAAGATTTGACTATCAAGAGGCCATGATCTCCACATTTCATGATTGCCCACTAAAATAGAACTCGCACATATAAACATGACAAGTGCACATAATTGAAACATTGAGCTTTAAGAGAGAAGGATGACAACACAAACCACTTGACTCCAAATTGGCACCATATGATTTCTCCTTTGAGTTCTCATGTACACGGTCTCCATAGTTCTTCTCCAAATCTGCTGGAAGTGAACCAAAATGAACAGAAGTAAGAAAATGAAAATCAATTTAAAGTGAAGCAAGATGAAGCAAAATCGATTAAAAGTAGGAAACCTCTCCCAAAAGTGGTACTTTAAGTATCCATGGGATCTACAATGGCATCAGCTCCCATAGCTCTCTTGCTCAATTCCATAACTCCTAGATAAGAGAAAGGATAGTCCTCCCCATATTCTCCCTCTGCCCATTTCTCCTCATCTCTACATGTATTTAAAAGCAAACAAATGTTGAGATTTATAAAATTTATACTACTAGCTAGTCACTTTCACAAGGGTGAGAGAGAGAGAGAGAGGTGCAATGCTACCCAAAATAAAATTTGCAACTAAATGCTCTTTGTCGAGTTTCAATTTAAACATTTCTTTAACTTTTTCAAAGGTTGAGATTCATTAAAAAAACCTTTAATTTTATTATGTGACATTAAGATTAACCTATGATCCCAAGTTTGAGACCCAGCGGAATGGGGCTTGGGGCTCTAACTCATTATAGATGAGTCATGTTACTCGTTCTAAGAATTACCACAATTTATCAGGATGATTGATCGATGTACAACAAAGGTTGTTCTTTTGATCCACACTCACACTTTAATCTATCAGATGCCTTTCGTTGTCTCTGGTTTTGTTAAGTATTGTGTTCGCCCTGAAGGAAGTAATAAGGGTTTGTAATTTGCTCATCAACAAAAAGTTTTGTGAGATGCATGATTGAACAGTTACCCGAATAGGGGTGCTATGAGATAAAAAATTCAATTAGGCATTGGGGAGCGGATAGGAGGGTTGTTTGGGGGGGGGGAGTGGTATGTGGGAGGGGGTTCATGCATGTGACACATGGCCATGCATGGCATTGCATATGTAGTGCCATGTGTCACATGCATGGCCCCTCTCTCTGAAGCAGATATTTGCATGTGATATATATTGTGGCCAACCATGTGTGTAGAGTATCTAGAGAGTTCCTAGAGGAGTAAATTCATGTTGGGATTGTAGGAGTTGGCCATCATCAGTTGACTTGGAGGAGTATGATCACTGAGACACCACGCAATGGCTTGGAGGACATTAAATTTTGTTGTGTGGAGGCTTTCATTCATGGAGAAGAGGGTGTTGGGGTAAAGGGCAGTGTGCCCACCCACTTGTACAGTGCCCATGTATACTCATATATATATGATAGAGGAATAAGCTGGAGTAGCTTTTGCTCCACCACTTTTGGTGTCTCCTTATTCCTTTGTGTGTTCTTTGTTTTTAGTCTGGAAATCTGACAGTATTTCAGACAGTAAAAGTGAGCAGAATGCCATTTTCGACAGCAAGTATTTGCAAATCCATAAGGAGTTAGGCTCGGTGCCCAACAGAGGAGTCGGAGAACTTTGGAAGGGCTACGTTTTCTCTGTTGATAGCTCGGTCATCCGAGTTTACAGTACAGAGTTATTTACTATCCAAAATAGGGACAGTTCGTGATCAGTGTGCAGATAGCCATTTTGCAGACTGTATATCTTTTCACCTGTGCAGAATCTGCTGCTGTGTTCAACTAGAGAGTTGTAGATCCTTCAAAAACTACAACTTTGCTGTTGGACACAAGTTGATCCAACTTTTGGATCAAAAGATATTACTGTTTAAAGATAGTGACAGCACAAGTACAATGCCATTTTTCTTTTTGTAGATGTCACAAGGGTACAACGGATGCATGATATTGTCGCTTACTTGGATGCACAAATGATATAGTGGTACATGCCATTTGGATGCCATTTTGGTTGTCAATTGACACATTTTGGATGCATCATTTCTCACATGCTGTGAGAGGTCTCAAGGTTGAGCAGAAAATACAGCCTTGGTAACATTTGTGAGGTGTCTTGATGCTGAGTTCAGTGACATTGATAGTCACTTTGCACTGATTTGGTTGGGCATTGTACTTGCCATTTTGCTGGTGTTGCAGTTGACATACGGGGTGATCTGCTGGATGTATTTTGACCATTTTTTGGGGCTGTTTTTTGCTGGAGCAGATGAGTGTTGTAAAGGGCAGCAAACATACAAGGAAGCTGCTGTTGCTGTTTTTATGACAAAACAATCATTTTCAGGACTAAATATCTCTTTTCTGGTGCGGAATTGCACTTTGTGCTGAACTGGAAAGTTGTAGTTCACAGAACATACTACAACTTTGCTTTTGGAAGCAAGTTGATCCGGTATAAGCTGCAGGAGTTACAGCCTCTGCAAAATCACAAAAAGTTGCAGTCTACTGTCTATTTGTAACCAATGTGCAGGAAGCTATTTTTCAGGTGAGAATATCTGAGAATCCACAAGGATTTGGCTCTTGAGGTCAACTGACAAGTTGTAGATCTTTCTACCAGCTACAACTTTGCTGTTTATAGCATTGGCATCCGGTCTTTCAGTGAAAAGATATCGCTGTTCAAATACAGGGATAGCGTGTTATTTTGCCCAAAGTGGCTGTGAGGTATTGTTGTAGGGATTTCTCTTGCACAACAGTGAATTGGGAACTCACAGTAAATTATATAAAGTGATTGGGATCTCACTTCAGTCCAAGGGCATTATTGGCATTTTGGCAAGTCACTTTGGCACATTTGGCAAGTGGTGAATGCTTGATTTTGTTGCCAAACAATTGCGTGCTTGAGGTGATGCATTGGTGATGCAGTAAATGCCATTTCGATGCATAATGGATTTGCATTGGTGGATGCTGCACTGATGTTTATGGATAGTTGAGCTGGGCTCCTATTGCCATTGGTTGAGCAGGCATTGCTCATTTGGTTCAGTGCATTTCTTACTTGGATTGCCAGGCATTAGTAGGCTGCATATATTCTTGTTTATGCCTCTTTATGGCTGAGTGCTTTTGAGCATTGGATCAGCCAATTTATTTGGAGACCTGATTGGTCTGGACAACACTTATTTTTTGGTCATTTGGGTTGCCTATTGCACTATACTGCTCTTTGGTTGTGACCTATTGTGCCACAGATATGGCATCTACAGCTGGTAGTGCCCTCTTTGATATTGAGAGGTTGGATGGATCAAACTTTCAGTATTGGAAAGAGCAGATTTATGATGTGTTAGTGCAGAAGAGGCAACATAAGCCCATTCCATGCAAAGGTGTCAAGCCTAATAGCATTAAACAAAGTGATTGGGATGACATGGATGAGCAAGCATGCTCTATCATTCAATCATCACTCTCAAAGTCAGTCTACTTGCAGGTACAGGATGGTGTACAGGGTGTAGACTACCATGCATATGAGTTTTATACTCGTATATGCCGGATGTATGACCATGATAGTGTTATGTTACAGCATGATGGGCTGAAATACAGCCTTGATATGCACTCCAAAGGTCGATCAATTGGTAGAAACAGGTCATGTTCAAGGGGGAATTCCAGGAGTAAGTCTAGCTCTCGGACTTGTGTTAAATGTTTCTATTGTGGAAAGTATGGCCACATGAGAAAGTATTGCTGGAAATGGCTGAGAAAATACAACAAGAAGAGCAAGGTTAAGAATGACAGGAAGAAGGAGAAGAAGCATGTTGAGCTTCAAGGCATGGATGCCAGGGTTTCCACTGATAGTAGCAGTGATGAAGGCATTCTTTTGTCTATGTCTGACACCTCCTTCTTGGCCACTGATGTACCCATTCTTGGTGATTGGATGTTAGATCCATGTGGTTCATGTCATATGACCCCTCATAGGTCATGGTTCAATGCATATCAGGAATGCATTGTGGAGAGTGGTTTGATGGGCATTGATCATTCTATGGATGTCTATGGTTATGGGGATATCCACCTTGTTATGCCTAGTGGCTCTATTCTTGTTCTACAGAGGGTTAGACATATACCAAGACTTGCTACGAGCAAGATCAGTACTGGACAGTTGGTTGAGGCAGGTTATCATGTCTCTTTGGGTGATCATGCATGGAAGATTGCTAGAGGCAATCTGGTTATGGCTAGGGGATCACGGGTTGGATTCTCTTATGCATTGCATGTATCAGGTGTCCAGGATAAGATGCTTATGATTAGTAAGCAGCCATCAGCTAGTTTATGGTATGCCAGACTTGGACATATGTCTACTGCAGGAATGGAAGCCCTTACAACATTGAGATACATTCCTGTTATGGATGTCTCTCAAATTTTATGTCATGATTGTGATGATGGTCAGCAGTCAGGATCCTCTTTTGTAAGGAAGACAGTCAGTGAGAGGTATGTTGAGCCATTGCAGTTGGTTCATAGTGCAGTTTATGGGCCTATGCCTACCGTTTCATTGGGTGGCGCCTCTTACTTTGTGACATTTATTGATGCTGCTACAAAGTACATATGGGTATATCCGATTCGGTAGAAGCATGATGTATATGATACATTTCAGCGCTTCTTGGGTAATGCTGAAAATCAGTCAGGAAAGAAGCTATTGAGCTTGATGGCTGATGGTGATGCAGAGTTTACCTCTTCTAGATTTCAGCATCTATGTGATACACTTGGTATCAGGAGGGTGTTGACCACTCCTCCTCTTTCTGCTCATGATGCCTTGGTAGAAGGCATAAATTGGATTCTATTGGACAGGATTGGTAGCATGCTACGATATGCAGGTCTTACCGAATGCTATTGGGTTGAGGCATGTAAGACAGCTGCATACTTGCTTAACAGGTCACCCAGGAGATCTCTGAATGGTAGAGTGCCATTTGACTTCTTGACAGGCAAGGCACCATGTTATGAGCATTTACGTGTGTTTGGCTGTGAGGCTTATGCTCATGGTTCCCAATCGAGGAGGTGTATCTTCCTTGGATACAGTGAGTCCAATAGGGACTACAGGTTATGGGATTCTTCAACTAGAGAGTTGATACGCAGCCATAATGTCTATTTCAGAGAGGATGCTATGTTTGGACAGCCCAGGACTGTGGATAGTAGGAGAGTGGTATTCCAGGAGGGTGTAAGTGCACTGATACCTCCGAATTCTATGCAGGGATAGCCCATATCCCTTGGAGTGGGAGGTTTTTCCCACGGTGAGCAGGTTATAAAGTTGGGACAGCCACGATTACTTCCTGATTTTGGTCAGAGACGGTCAGATGTCTCTAGTATTCCACAGGTTTATACTCCTATGGAGATTGTTGATGCATCTTCTATGGACAGTTATAGTTTACTCCCAGGATGCGGAGTGTCTCTTGCAGATGAGGATGAGGCTATGCATGGTGAGGAGGATACCTTGGCTAATGATGCCCGGTATGATCCATTAGCTGGTTATGCCAGGACAGATGTGGTTTCTACAGTTATTGACTCGGGTCATATTGCGCATGGGCAGGAATCATTGATATGTTTACTTCGTAAGTGCCTCCATGGCCAGAAGCAATCCCCTCGAGCTTGGCTTCATAGGTTTGATACCGTTATGAGAGCTCAGGATGTGATGCGCAGTGAGACAGGTTATGGTCTCAGTATTCAGGAGGTCGCTATCCTTCTGAGGTTACTTGCCATATGGTTCCTTATGGACAGGGATGCTTTGCAGTGGGAGCTGCATGGTCTTGATGACGTTTGTCAGATACTTGGTTGTTTTAGTATGGAGAGGGGGAAGTTATTGAGTACTCCATTGCTTGTATTGGCTCCATACTTGAAACACAGTAGGTTTGACGATCACAGATCAGTTGAGCAGCAAGTTATGGTTGATATGGCAGCCATAGTACTTCATGCATCCATGACTGTGTTGAGACTTGGTTCTCACATGTTTGCCATTGGGGCTACACTTCCAGTTCTTGCTTCCGTTGCAGTGGGAGTTGGTAGCATGATTATGGTAGATTTTGGCAGTAGGGAAGCGGTTGTGGACATCAGGTCCTTATGCTTCCAGGAGCAGCATGCAGGTGATGCAGGTTGGGTAGACCAGTAGAGGTCTATTGTAGGGCATGTGCTTATGGTCACAGGTGGTACAGAGACATTTTCTTTACACAGTGACAGTTCAGGTGCTATGGACTTAGCACAGGAGCACGTGGTGGTGAGAGTTCACTCTCCAAGTGAGATCTGGCATGAGATCTTGGTTGACAGGCATCTACAGCTTGTCATTTTCTATCCTGCAAACCTGATGTCTGCTAGCAGCTTATCCTCTATGCACTTTGCACATTGCAAAGTGCCGATGGGCATAGGATGATGATGTGGTCATCTTGTTTTTCAGCCTATGGCTGATTGTATTATATGTGTACTATACTCCCTTAAAGGCACACTGCCTTTAAGTGGGAGGTTGTTGGGGTAAAGGGCAGTGTGCCCACCCACTTGTACAGTGCGCATGTATACCCATATATATATGATAGAGGAATAAGCTGGAGTAGCTTTTGCTCCACCACTTTTGGTGTCTCCTTATTCCTTTGTGTGTGCTCTCCTCTCCCACAGAGGGTGCATGGCATGAAGGCTAAGAGAAGAGCAAGACTTCATGGATAATTGTATGCGATGGTTGAAGACCAAGAAGATGCGAAGGGAGAAGTTCCGATACCAATTGACATAGATGTATGTGGAACGCGGGAGCTGGGAGGGTGTGTAGTATGTAATAAGCTTGCTTATGAGCTGACGAACAATTTTTTCGTGTTTTAGGATCAAGAAGAAGTGGGACAAGCCTCCAAAGACTGGTTCAAAGAAAAGCCAGGGTCCCAAGGTTCTAGAGCTGAGTGTAACAGTAGTAGGGGGCACGGATATAGATGTCAAGCATTTGCTTCCAAAGATGAAAATTTTTCTAGAAGAAGCATGCATGTTGGGCTTTTGTGGTGTGGAAAGGGGAGGTGCTCTCTATCATTTGCACTTTTAGATGGTGGTAAGGATTAACACGCATAGTATACAAAGTGTGAACATATTGATTAAGAGATGTATCAGGTGGGATGCAGATCGGCCACTAGGTGCTGTGATAATGTGCCGATCACTAAAGTAGAAGAACCTTCATACCTATCAAGGTATGATCAGGTATTGCATGAAGGATCTTGGGTAGCCACATTTCAAGAGCGTGTGCAAAGGTGTCTCCGGTGATGGTATGCAAGCCAGAATCGAGTTATACCTCAAGTATGGGGCAGACGAAATGAAGAACTGCATTTGTCTCACGAGTGTGAATGTATTCGATCGTGTGTTCATGTTTTGGAAGTTTAAGGTGCACTGTAGATACGTTGCGACACTGAGTAAGTGCCTTCTCAAAATGTTGCAAAGTGGGAGCTATTACCACTCAGCCTCATGGGTTATTCCCTATCAAGGGAAGGGAATGGATTGAAGTAGAGCCGAATGCCACAATGGAAGGCTATGGTCTCCCCATACGCGATCACATCTCGTGATGTTAGTAATATTTTCTTCTACAGTGATGCAAGAGTGAGCCGGCCAAGTGTGTTGATACACATATCAAGGGTGTGATTGATGGCAAATCGAGGTATTTCAATGTCGGGTTGAAGAAGAACTCGAATCAGACCCTTGATGAGGATTTGCTACTCTACAGCAAAGGGAGAGCAAAAGTCTTATAAGCTCCCTAGACAAAATTGCGAAGAGTTTTGGATCAACCTAGGAATTCTGTTTTGATAAAGAAAACATTCCTCCAAAGGTAGGTAATGAAGCTGGCAATCTATAACTATGGAAAGCTCCCCACATACTCCCAAGCATCATGCAAGGAAGGAACCTGTGAGTACAATGGACAAAAGCTTATCAATAAGTTCTACCGTTCCAAGGCCACCACCATTCTTGCCTCTCGTTAATGCTTCGTGCAAGGGAATCCATATTTTGTGAGCTAGTTGGTCCAAACGAATGGCTTATCCAAAGCTTTGTCTAGTAGCGAATAACTACCTTTTTGAGCCTTTATGGCTTATAGATAGAGACTCTCTTAGATAATGTTAAGTGAAATGCAAGTCTTTTTGTTTGTAAGAATTTCCAAAATTTCTTCTTGTATTGAAGCTAAATTCAAAGTTGAAGTTGGTAAACATTTAGATTATAAAATTACAATCGCAATGCAAAAAATTGCATATGAAATTGATGAATGGATATGGAGAACACGATTTATTGACCTAATAGGGGCCCCCAGTGATAATTTTTGGCCCTATTAATTAATTAGTTTGGGCATGGTAGAGCGGGATGGCCAATTAATCTAAGCTATGAAAAGAGGTGAAATTAACCTAAGCACAAATTAATCAAATTCTTGGAATTCCATAAGCATCGAAATCTAGAACGTTCCTACCACCTTGAGCGAGTATATGAAGGGGAGGGAGGGGGAGTGAGTATATGAAGGGGAGGGAAGGGGAGGGAGAGTTGAGGAAAGGGGGTAGAGACCAAGAATTGAGGGAGAAAGGGGCAAGGAAGGGATGTCTGAGTGAGGCAGAGGAGAGAAGGGAGAGTCTGCAAAGGGTGGCGGAGGTGGGGAGGAGGATTATGTAACCAAAGGTCTAGCAACAAAAACATCAACCAAGGCCAAAAATTGACTATCATTTTTGTTGCACCATGTGGGCACAGGAGCACCACGGTGCTATGCCACTTACTCTATATAAGGAGCATAAACAATCATTTTCCATCCCCATGAGTCTATAGGGCAAGTACCATAACTCTACCAAAATCTATCCTGAAGTCTCCAAACCCTCTCCTAAACTTCCAAAACACTCTAAAACAACTTTCAATCCTTCCAAAACAGGTACATTGTGCCTATGACTACTTCACATGCAAGCATGACAAGGTGGAGAGATGCAGGCTCACTTATCCAACACTAGAATGTCTTAGAGCACTACATGATCCAACAGTAAAGCCACACATCATCGGGATGGGCATCAAACCCATTATTAAATACTTACCATGCAAAGTGGATCTACAAAGAGTGTGCCAATTGTATCTCACTTCCAGTCTTATAGGACAGTCATCCGAGATCTATATGGAGCTGATTGGATGGAGATCAAGGTGACCTTGAATGTAGTTACCAAGGCCCTAGGTTTTTTGGCCATATATTGTTCTGATGCCTTTACAATGATAGCTCCAAGTTCACGGCTTGTTCACTGATGTCCTACTGATGATGCAAAGCTCAAAATGCAAAGAAATACAAAAATTAGCCAAATCTTAAAAAAACAATAGCATTTTACAGCAATTTGTATTCCATTTCCTCCCTTATCTCTTAATAAAATCCACACTTCATCTACATCTATGTGATTACAATCAATTTATAATGGAAAAAGTTAAGAGCATTATCCTCCCTTGTCTCTCAATAAAATCCACACTTCATCTACATCTATGTGATTACAATCAATTTATAATGGAAAAAGGTAAGAGCATTATCATCTATAATATATTAACTACACTAAGTGGTTATGACCACTCGAAGAATGTCTACCCTTTAATTTCATTTGATGAACATGAACCATTGGATGCAAATGAGTTACATGGTTGGATCATGAGGTGTGTCCATCCTTTGAGTGAAGACGACCATTGTGTCCTCCAAAGAGACATCGTGGTGTTTGTAGACGAATGTATCACCTTCTCAAATTTGAATGGTTGGATAGCTATTCTTCACAACATCTTTCATATCGTTTTTTGTCTGAAAGATATGCACATGCGACCTTGCTTTTCTATGTTGTTGTGAGCACCTCTCTCCATCTTTCGCTTATATTTCTCTCTACATTGATAGTCCTTGTTGAGGCATCTTTCACATCTTTTCACCTGTACCATTTGCTCTCTATGCAAAGCTCCTCGTGTGGCTACCTTGCATCATTGTGCTTGCTTGGTTATAAAACCCTCACATGCATGAGTTCTAGCTCGATGTCCATCCTTAACAACAAGATCACCCTCATGTGATTTCCAAATGTTGGTGCATGCAGCATAGCTTTTCTTGCACTCAATTGATTTTGTTGCCCTTAAATATTCTCAACCAAGGGCTCATTGCAAACATTGCCAAGCTCTAGCTTGTAGTTGGGAACCTATATTTTGACTCTTATACCATGGTTTTCGAGGCAAAACCATGATCGCCATAGCATTGCAAGTTGGACTTCCCAATGATATCCAATGAGAGGCAAGAGACACCGAGGGCCTTCTATGCATTTAGGACTTAGGACCCTATCATCTGCAGTTTGCATCCTCGGGCATATCGAGAGGACCCATTGGAAAGCTCTAGATATGGAAAATAAATGACAATTTCTCTTGCCAAAAGTAGAATCCTTCTTACTCAAGTAATCCTTAGCAAGAGAAAGAAACCATCGTGCACATACATTTCATGCAAACAAATTTGCAAACAAACTCTAAAGCAACTGTTGCATACATGAAGAGAATTCCACCTCCTACATTCTAGGTTTTCTGATTGCTCTAATGGTGGAACAAATGGCTGATATGAAAAGCTCATCATCAAAATCATTGCACGTGGGCTAGCTGCCAAAATATCAGAAGTGGCATTAAGGGATTCTAGAGACTAGAATCCATTCTCAATATACACGAGGAGATGCCTTTAACATAGCAATTGCTAAGACCATCCGCTCGATAAGTAGCAACAAGGCAATTACAATTTTCTAAGTAATATTGAATACTTTAATTTTCAATCATACCAGGAATGAAATTCAAGTTGTCGTCATCATAGCCCATTTTTTGAAGCATGATAAATTTGATGGAATTGGATGGATCTTTGCTATTGCAATTGAGTAGATAAATCCAAATATAACCTAAGGACATGTGTTTCTTTTTGAGTGGATGATACCTAGGTGGGCATTTGCACGTTATATATAATCTTTGGGTATGTACAGAGCCTAAATGACGCTAGACTATGCACTATTGTGTCATAATATACCAAGCAATAGACCAAGAGGAATTTCCATTCCAACTGTATTTTCACAAATTTCCATTCAAGTCCAATGCCACTCCTCTGTGTAACTATAGTTCAAAGTCAAAGGAAGTTGTTTGAGGATTCATTGCATGGCCAAATTCTATTATAGTCTCACAAAGCCCTGATTGATGAGTCCAAGCTATCATCACATTGTGAGAGCATACAAAAGACTTTATTGATGGAATAGGTACCAACAAGTAAATTTGGTTGGTCGGCTCTGTCCTTTTGACTTTTAGGCAAAACATCAATGAGAATCTAGTAATGTAATATGGCAAGGAATCTAACTTCTAGGTTGAACCCATATCCCATTTCGACATAATTATATGCCAGTGACAACACCTCTATTACGAGAATGGGAGACTTGTGACTAGATTGATCATCTTATGTCATCGATTCTAATCCTCATCTTTAAGCTTTCCCTCATTAATCAAAGGTAGTGCTATATAAAATTATCAATGAACAATTCTGTGACAAGTACAGAAGAGAGCAATGATGTGTGGTATGTTGACTCAGGTGCATCAAACCACATGACAGGTCATGCAGAGTGGATGCAGGATGCAAGGAAAATGAAAAGACCAGGATTTGTGGAGACTGGTTATGATACTGCACATCATATTGTGCAGATTGGTAAAATTCCTTTGTCTATGCAGGATGGGAAAAAGAAATACCTGTTTGATGTATTTCATGTCCCAAATATCACCAAGAACCTAGTTTCTATTGGTGAAATGGTTGAGCAAGGCTTGTAAGTCAAATTTAATCCTCACAGATGCTTTGTTGAGGATATGAAAAATAAAGGTCACTTGATAGCAAAAGGGAAGAAGAAGGGTAGGATGTTTACGTTGGATGCGAACATGCCTGAATTGATGCAAAATGTTTGCACATGGGACTGGTGTAGTTGTAAATATTGATATCTGGCATAAACGCATTGGTCATGTTAATGTATAATGACTTAAATTAATGCAGGCCGAAAATATTGTTGCAGGATTGCCTAAGTTTAAGGTTGCAGAAATGCATAAGGTATGTGATGCCTGTCAATTTGGAAAATAGGCAAGGAAACCATTTCCTAGACATGTTCAAGAGAGTAAGAGGCCATTGGAATTAATCCACTCTGATGTGTGGACTACTAAAGTTGCATCTATTAGAGGCTGTCATTATTTTGTCACTTTTATTGATGACTACAGTAGAAAAGTTTGGGTGTATTTTATGAAAAAGAAAAGTGAAGTGTTTGGGCATTTCAAAGCTTTTAAAGCTATGGTTGAGAAAGAAACAAGCTTGCAAATAAAATGCCTAAGGACATATGGAGGGGGAGAGTACCTCTCAAATGAGTTTGCAAGGTTCCTACAGGAGCATGGCATAAAGCAGCAATATTCATGTAGTCATACCCCACAGTAAAATGGACTTGCAGAAAGGAAAACAGGCATATTGGAGAGGTATCTTGTGCCATGCTCAACAAAAAAGACCTACCAAATTATTATTAGGATGAAGCAGCTGCTACAGCAATCTACATAATGAATAGGACTCCCACTGCAGCAATACATGGCATGATGCCAGAGGAGAGGTATACTGGTAGGAAACCAGATATTTCTCATTTGAAAGTTTTTGGTTGCATTGCCTATGTTCATGTGCCAGATGAGTTGAGATCCAAGTTGGATCCAAAAGCTGAGAAGTGCATCTTTATTGGTTATTCTCTGCAACAAAAAGGGTATAGATGCTATAACCCTTCTACTTGTAAGTTTACAGTGAGCAGAGATGTTGTTTTTGATGAGATGAGCAACTGGTGTAAACCAGTAAATGTGATTGATGATGTAGATGCACAAAATGGTAATATTGCACAGAATTCAGAGCAGTAATCACAAAATATTAGTGGACCTGCAGTGTCCTCTAGCAGTGGTTCACATACTTTGCCATGAACAACTAGATTGAGATCAGGAGAATCTCCTCAAAGCAATGCAAATTGTGGTATGCAAGTATCACAAAAGGGAAAAGAGAGAGTAGATCAGCCCATGGTTGATATGAATGTACGTCACTCTTATGTGGATGGTGAATCCAGTGGCTCAGAACAGAGCCTTGATGATGAGTTGGGTATTCCTTCTGTTGTTACACCTAGAGTAAGGAAGACAAGGGATATTTTGAGAGCACCTAGTAGTAAGCCTATTTTGCATAGGTCTACTAGAGTTAAGTATCCTATGGATAGGCTGAAATATGATGGATTTACAGCCATTCACTATGCCTATATGGTCAAAGTGATACAAGAACCAGAACCCACTTCTTTTGAGCAAGCCATGGGAAAAGAAAAATGGGAGAAAGCCATGGATGAAGAAATGGATGCCTTGGAAGAAAATGCTACATGGGAATTGGTGCCTTTGGCTAAAGACAAGAATGCACTTAGTTGCAAGTGGGTTTATAAGGTGAAGCACAATGCAGATGGTTCTATGAGTAGATACAAGGCAAGATTAGTTGTCAAGGGGTATGCACAGACATATGGCATTGATTATGAAGAAACATTCAGTCCGATTGCAAGGATGGCAACTACAAGAGCAGTCATTGCTATGGCTGCATCAAAGGGATGGTCTTTACATCAGATGAATGTAAATAATGCCTTCTTGCATGGTGATTTGCAAGAAGAGGTCTATATGGAGCAGCCACCAGGTTATGTGCATGTTGTTCATCTTGAGTTTGTTTGCAGGTTGAAGCAAGCCTTGTATGGCTTGAAGCAAGCACCTAGAGCATGGTCTGACAAGATAGGATAGTATTTTGTCACTATTGGCTTTCAGATTTCCAAAGCAAATTTCTCACTTTATGTGAGAAAAATAGAGAAGGGCATTATGTTGCTTGTCATTTATGTTGATGATTTGATCATCACAGGTGATAGTGATGAAGATATCCTTCATGTGAAAATGCTATTGAAGCAGAAGTTTGAGATGAAGGATTTGGGAGAGCTGCGTTACTTCTTGGGCATTGAGGTGATTAGATCCACAAGTGGGATATGGCTCTTGCAGAGGCAGTATGGATTGGACATGCTGTCCAAATATGGGATGATAGGCTGTAAGCCTATTTCTGTTCCTTTAGAGTAGAATGTGAAGTTGAGCGTAGATGCAGGTGAGCTTGTAGAAGACCCTACTATGTACAGATGCATAGTAGGAGGTCTGATTTATATGACTATTACCATGACAAATTTGAGCTATGCTATTGGGTTGGTTAGTTTATGCAAGCTCCAAGGAAACTTCATTTGGATGCAACTAGATGCATACTGAGGTATGTGAAGTCCACATTGCAGTATGGACTATTTTATGAGACTGGGGTTCAGATACAGTTGCATGGATACACTAATGCTGATTGGGATGGTAGCATTTTTGATAGATGATTTGCTAGTGGATATTTTTTCTTTTTTGGGAGTGCTGCAGTCACTTGGAACAGCAAGAAATAGGCTATAGTCACCTTGTCGAGCACAGAGGCTGAGTACAGGGGTGCAGCAATGGCTGCATGTGGGGCAGCTTGGTTGCATAAGCTACTTTATGATATGCATCAGTCTACAGATGGGCCAGTTGTCATTTATTATGACAACGTGAGCAGTATACACTTGGCAAATAACCTAGTCTATCATGCTAGAACAAAGCACATTGAGGTGCATTATCACTATGTGCGGGAGAAGGTTCTAGTTGGTTTTATTGATCTAGTTTATGTCAACACGGAGGATCAAGTAGCTGACATATTCATGAAGGCATTGGGCATAGAGAAGCTGCACAAGCTTAGAGACTTGCTTGTTGTGCAGGAATTGGGATTGAGCTCGAGAGGGAGTGTTGAGATATTGAGCTCCACTCGTGATATGCCAAGGTGACCGTTGTGCATTTACGTCACTGACTTGTAGCTGTAGATGCCGTTGGTACACTGCCCATGAATAATAGCTGGATGATAGCTATCTTTATGTACTCTAGTTAGTGGCTCAGTTAGTATGCCACCTAGGTTAGCTGAGTTTGCTTTGAGACCCACATATAGGGTTCATCTATTCCTTTTGTACTAAGAGAGAGAGTTCTTTTGGGGTTTCACAACTAAGAAGAGGGAAACTATTTTCAGTCTCCACCTTTGTGTGTATTCCCCCATTGTGTATATGAGAAAGCTACAAGTGAGACTCCTTACTTCTCTCCCACTCTCTTCACAAATAAAACATTGACACTTTGTGTGTGTTTTCTTATCTTTAACTAGAATAGCCACAATTTGTGAAGTATGATTGATTCTAGACCAAAAACAAGTGCGGGAGGTAGATCTAGGATATTGAGCAGCATCAACTAATCAATGTGTTATTAGGTAGCACATGGCATGTGACCATGCTTCCATGTGGCCCACAGTGGGACCATCCACATGGCACATAGTAGGCTGGGCAAGTGGGCCAAAGTTATCAAGTCCCCACCAAGTCGTGTGTGTGTGTGTGTGTGTGTGTGTGTGTGAAATTTCAATACTAACACAATCTATCCCAATCCATTTAGAACATGTCAGTAAAAGACAAGCAGGAGAAAACTTGAAAGACTCTCTTTAAGAAGGTACATGATTTCCACAGTATATGGCAAGACCAGACATATAAGTATGGTTAATGTACAACCAGATTGCGCAACTTAGCCAAGCTAAGTAATATTAGATTTGACCATCATTGTACAAAGCAGATGATATCAAAGGAGCTCCACTCACTTGTATCCGTCCACACAAAAGTCATGTTAAAACAAGAACCCTTACGATGTGGGACTACAGGCTTCAAATAAAATCTCATAATGTCAGAACATGTATATGAAGTTTTTGTGTACTATTGAAGACATGCTACTCATAGCCATACTCATCCATGGACCATGACATAAAAGTGTCTAAAAACATATAGTAGCACTCGGTACACACCTTTAGCAATAGGTCATGCCCAACCCTAATGACCACCGCCATGCCCAACCCACTGGGAATCAAAAAACATCTCCTGCCCACCTTCAAATAATCAAGTCTAATGTATATTCTCTCTCCTCCAAAGCAAAATAAAAAACTTTATTAAAAGAACCTCTCTCTCTTTCTCTCTAAATCCCTTTAACAATTCCTAGAAAGTAAAACTTAGACATACATATGTATGTATGCTATGTATATGCATGCGCATGTGCACACACACACACACACATGCATGCACATGCTATTAACTAGAAAAGAATTCGAGGCATGATGCTAGATGCGAGGCATGGCGATGCTCGAGGGCCATAGAGGAAAAGGGAACATGAGGGAAGAAGCATTAACATAGGTGGGGAAAAAGGATTAAGAGGGGTGGGAATGAAGAGAGGGACTATGCCACAAGGGGGAAGGGAGAGGGGGAAGAGGAGCATGTACATGATGGGAGGTCGAATGTAGAGATGGAGGCATCAAGGGAAGAGAGCCATGCTTTATTTGAAAGGAAGGATGGGGGGGGGAATCAAAGTACTAGCTAGGTGGTGTTACAAGAATGAGCGTGTCCCATCAAGAAATAGCCCCCTCCTTTTATAGCCAAGAGAGGGGGTCTCTTCCAATAAATGCATCCTCCCACATGCATGGTGTGTGTGGAAGAGTCTCCCATGTGGGCTAGGTGGGTACGCACTCTCAATTGTGTGCGACAACCCTTTGCCTCATTTTTCCACATAAATCAAACCCCATATCCCAAGTCTAAGATACTCCCTTGGTCTCCTTCCAATTTTATAATTCGTTCAAACATCTAGGAGGACAAGTGGAGGGTTGGCACAAGAAGTCTTGCCACCTCATCCTACTTTCCCCATTATTTAACTTGCATTCTTTGACTATCTACACCCCCCCACATGGGCCTATCCTACATGGAGGGAATAATCCAATATAATATCCATCTCCACCTATTTTATATTACTTCTCCCATGGTCCTTGGGCCATGCCTCGCTAAATGCAGGCATGGGGCCACCTAGGTGGAGGGTGGCACATGGAGGAACCATGCCACCTTACCATTTTATAATATAACTACCATGGATTATGTACAACACACCTTATGGGTCCTCTTACGTGGAAGGATGCACATGGTCATGCCCTGCCACCTCAACCCTGGGCCCTATGCACACCATATTTTATTATACTATTGCCACACATACAAGCACACACATATATTTCTGCCTTTTACCTTGGTCAAATTTATCCATAACAGTTCCCCCCCCCCCCAGGCAGGGAATGCACAGCATTTCCATGCCTGGAACCATCACAAACAAACAAGGGCTTGAGATAACGCTTGTTGATCACCTTCTTGCCATATGGCTCATGTAGCTCCTGTACTTGTACAGACCCATTGCTGCGTTCCTTGATGACTTTGTATGGACCGGTCCATAGTGGAAGGATCTTTTTATCGATCTGGTGGTCCAATCTATTATCAAAGCATAGCACAACATCCCCCTCAGCAAAGTGTCTTTCCCAGCCCTTGCGAATCTTAGCATCCATGCAAGCCTTTTGTCGGTCCTTTTGGATATTTGTTTGATGGAGTGCAAGGCATCGGGTTTCATCTAGCTTCTCAAGTTGTACCAACCTGGCCTCTACATGTTTATCTTCTATCATCCTCTGTTCTCGTGCCAACCGGAATCTCTATCTCTAGTGGTAAAATTACCTCAATACCATACACCAATTCAAAAGGAGTATAACTTGTAGGTGTTTTATGGGTGATGTTGTAAGCCCACACAGCTTTGGTGACCTTCTGATCCCATCTGGCTCCTGTTCCCTATGGCCATTTTCCCCATGGTTTTACAAAGGAGGTCATTGGTCCGCTCCGTTTGTCCCATGCATGCTGGATGATAGATGCTAGAAGTGCAGTGATCAATACCCATGCGATCCGTGAGCAACTCCACTGCTTCATTTAAGCTAGCAACTCTTACCAAAGTGGTCCATGCACTTAGTATACTTAGATGTGCCTAGACATGCACTAAGTCGTGGAAGTTATTCATTACCTTCTATATTGTCTAATTTTGCACCTTCTAGCACTCAAGATCTAGTATTAACCTTGCACTATGTAGAGAATATGCACCATTTTTAAGAATGCAATATCCTCAACTTAGTTGCATTGAAGAAGGGTTGGTTTTATCCTATCATGCGAAGTAAAGATTGTTCATAGTGCCACTTTATCATGTAATTTTTTTCAATAGGACTTATCATCAAAAGCTCTTAGTGACTGTGATCAACATGACTGATCAGCTTTATTATAACGACATCATCCAATCCTTTCCAAAGTGTTGTGCTTGCAATCATAGCCTTCACATCTTTTTGCTTTATTTTTCTTATAGTTCAATGGAAGGGCCCTTTCCTAAGGCAAGTAATCTTGTGGCTAAGGTGTCTCTATAATAACATCTTTATTCTCTAGGATGGATAATTCTATGGTATCGAAATGCATACAAAATCTTAAGGCAATAGGACTTTTTAGCGTGTATATAAATGCCAAGAACCCTCTATATGTCCTTATGATTGATCTTGCATTATCCATGACTTTCTTATACAAAGTTATAATTGACTCCTTATATCAATCTTCCAACATAAGATCTAATCTATGCACATTTTATAGATGCTTGTACATTGGTTTCAAAATAGCATCAGTGCGTACTTCTTTGCATCATTGATGATGATGTCACAACTTTTTTTAGTCCCAACTTCTCAATTTTGTTCCCTACCAATCTGCTATTTATCTGCTAGATTTGATCTCATCACTTGTATCAAAGGGCTTGTAAAGGCTTCGCCTTTGATCTTACCACTAGTATCATAGGACTTGTATAAGGCTTCTCCTTTGCAAGACACAATCATGAAACGATGATGGCCGACATTCATCCATCTATAGGATATAACCTTACAATGGGCTGAAGCCAAATCATCAATAATAAATTCTCTCTCGCTTGTTCGTATTCTTATCATCTATCATTATGGTGTGCATGGCACAATAACAAGGCATCTCACCCGATCTTCTAATTGATTGTAATGTTTTATGCCATTAAGGGTTGCAAACAAGAGTCAAACATGATCCAAAATAATATATTGTGTTTTGCTACATCGTCTGCAATTGCATCTGCTACATTAGATTGGCATTTTGGAGTTCAAAAACTTCATTAGAAGGGTTGATACTTCCCCCCTATGCTTCCCTATGATAAGAGTCTACAATTAATGTTTTTTATGAATGCTCTACCACATTAGGTTGATCCTATGTGACCAAAATAGGGATGGTAAAAAAGTTTTTGTTGCAATATATCTGCAATTGCTCCATGACCTCTTGATTGGGGACCCGACAAGCTCATAGGAGTTGGAGTGCACACAGCCACACCTGTCCATGGATACAAAGATTACTGAGATTGAAGCATTGATAAACAAGAAGCAAGCCAAGAAGTACCTCCTGAGTAGTCTAGGCTCCAAGGCCTTTATACCATGCTACCGCTTCTCCTTGGATTTGATATGGCTCTAGAATAAGACGGTTGATGTCTTTGTGATAGCCACAAGATGGCTCGTTCAAGTTAACAAGGGGAAAAAATTGGCTTACGTGCACGTAGTACTCAAACGACTCTGCCACAAAGTGAAGAGGAGACCTTGACCTTGGTGGAGATATTGGCGTCGACATACTTCAGCTGACTCATGAAGGTGTTGTCTAAGTCTCTCTAGAACTCAATTCCAAGACAATAGTGCATAAGTCCAAGATCTTTCATGTCAAACTTTGCAAGATAACTTTTGTTTCAATTTCTTGATGAAGCTATACTTGGTTTCGGTCACAATCGGATCTACGTACAAAAGTGCAATAGTAATGTCTTTCCCTTGAACTTTGTAGTGGAGACAAAGTTCATGTATCCCAGATCAACAAAATACATGTCGATTCTATTGCACCAACTTCTGGGTGCCTGCTTTAAGTTGTAGAGACTTTTCTTGAGATGGAAAACCTAATTCTCCATGTAATAGAGGGTTTATGTTGTATCAATGTTGGTTTCTTCCCAATCAAATGCGTTTTTGCACTATAGACTCTTCATTGAAGCATTCCTCCCTAGCCTCTTAGCATTCCACCTTAGTCTTTTGGCATTGCCCACATTATTTTTTGAACTCCTACTATTAGTGAATTTAGAGGGTCTAGTCTAAGGAACTCTATCTCCACTATTTCTAGGAGAATTCTTATCATTTTAATAAATTTGACCTTCTCAAATGGTATTTTCTATTCACTTCCACGTCCTATTTGAACATTGAAGTATACCATAACCTTCAATTATTGTTTTTTCAGGATCATTATCCCATGAAATGTTGGTCATGACAAGTATGCCCAATGCATGTATCGAATACTTGATGTCACTCTAAATACGACACTTTGATGGCTTGAATGAGTTCATTCCTAGAGGAGATTCTTGGCTGGAGCTATGGTAGAGGATGTATCATAAACGTTTTTGGTATAGCGTATTTGATTGCTTTTGTTCCTAGATTTACTTTGATAGTGGTGCTCCTATTTGCTGGGCATGATCTGTTGCCCTGACATGCCCTGGATTACCTGAAGAATAGCTGGATGTCCATGGATCTGGCAACACAATTCAAGACAATATCTCACATTTTGATGTGGATCTAAGAAAAGTATCAAAGTATCTCAAAACATTTACAAGGTTTAGATAACCTTGGGGGGTCCCCCAATATATGAAGGCCCATCGAAGGTAATGGACGATGAAGTAGAGAAACTTACTCACATTAAGGTGAAGAAGATCAAGAATACAAGAACTGTCTAGCTTGCTTCTACCAAGAAATGAAAGGGATCTCCATCAAATGAAAGAAATGAAAGAAATATCCCTCAAAATTATTTCTACATAGCATACCAATTAGAAAAGGTGCCCATTCTAGTTCCTACCAAACAAAACCCAAGGCATGGTAGTGTGTTGTATGCAGAGGCAGCCAATCTGTTTGATGTCAAATTTAATTATGGAATTCAAGACATCAATTGGGTCTCTCAAAATTTGGTTGACCTCCTCAAACCCGTACGTATTATACCTTGATTATCCTCACATGGGTATAAGCAACTTTCACGAACATGCATGGCTTTTCTCTACACAATACACGTCCTGCAATCCAAGACGATAGCAACAACTACATTGTATGGCAATGAGAGAATTCCTCTTGAATGATGGTGGAAGTAAATAAAGAAATTAGAGGAGGGTCTTCTCGTTTGCCTTATATGAAGGCCAACGGCAATGTCTACACCATTTACAAAAATGTAGAGAAATGTTACATGGGCATGGCCCTTGATAAGAATGAATGCCCAACAATAGGCTCCTCTAAAAGATCGTAGCACAATTGCAAACTAGTAACTACAAAGAAACTCGACGACAACTGAATATACAAAATAGATTTAGTGACAAGCCAATCTACAATCTTTGAACCAAATGGAAAAGACTCTTTCAATAGTCCAAGCAAAATAGAAATAGAAAAAAAGAAAAATCAACTGCAGATTTGACAAAAGCCTTTCTTAGAGGTTGATAATTTCCAAGCTCCAAATCTGAAAAAAGCACCCAAGACTATAAACATCAAGAAGGCAACAAAGGAGCAAAATCGAAAGACTATGATACATACTGGAATGAATGAAAAGAGTGCTCAACAAGGTATAAGAATGCTCACGAAGGAAAGGAGAGAGAAGAAGATAACGATACAAAACATAAGAGCCAAACCAAAAGATGAGATTTATCCAATGAATCACTACAATGCAATCCACATAGACCGCATAGATATCACCTATTTTATAGGCTCCATCATCCACATCTAAATCCTATCCAAGGTCCACATCCACCAATCGCGTTGATGAATGTATAAATCTCAATAAATTGGATTGCCCAATTTAAACCTAAGTATGTAGGCAAGTGTATAAACCTCCATATAGATCAATCATTGAACTGAAGAGTCATAGGCGAATGAATTTGATTACACCAAATATCTTTACTTTTCACATTTTCACTACTGCAAAATAAGATGGCCATAAACTATAAACTCCTCATTGCAAGTTCAATTTCTCTCAAAATCTATCCAAAGAGACTTGTCAATAGGACATTTAGGGCTATTAACATGGATGTCCTAGACAAATCCATCCAACAACTATTTTCATGAGAAAGTGTGTATATGCTAACAAACTAGTCCTTGAAAATTGATCGCATATTAGATTAGCATACCTTGCCCATAATTACCAAGTTAACGAACTCCACTCGCAAAAATCCATTTATGGGTCTTTACAGAAAGAAAACATGGATAATCATTTTTATTCTTCAATAGTATTGCCAAAAAGGATCATCAATTTTTTTTTAAACCCAAAAAAAAAAAGATTTATAACATTCCCAAAAGTAAATCTAGTTTCCATAAATGTAAAATGACATGCTTTAAGAAAATGGTATATTCCATAAATAGGGTCATTCATAACATAAAATTATAAGAATATGGGTCCTTAAAAGGAATCCCATAATGCTGACATACACAAAAAGCAAAGCTCACTTTCTAAACTAGGTGACTTGTTTATAAGAGACTTCATAAATCATCGTTTATAAGAGACTTCATAAATCATCATTTATATATATATGTCAAAAAAGGAGAGTCAAATGTACCTAATTTCTTTCATCCCTAAACCAAGAGAGGCCCTTTTAAATTCTACACTATGAATAATAGAATAGCAAAATGCATCCCTAAACCAAGAGAGGCCCCCTATAGTCTAATTTGTAAACTGCACCTACAAAGGCACGACTTAAATGAGACTTAAAAGTATATCAATTTTCCTTATTCGAAGTTTCAATTAAGGAACATCAAAAACTAGTCTCTTATCATGGCAAGTAACATCAATTATAAGTGTACCTACGTGCATGTAGTGACACCAACTCTAAGTACATATGCACACATTGCATGTCAAGTTACATCAATTATAAGCGTGAGCGCATGCATGCAGTGCATGCTTGTGTTCTTGCAGCATGCACACATACATAGATACATAGTTGGGTTTCGCCAATAAAGATTGGTCATGGAGGAAATCATGATTTATATATATCTAGATGAATCAGAGAAAATGCTCAAACTCATCGTCTAAAAATACAAAATAGTGCAGTTTCAATTTCATGAGTCATTCATAAGGTTGAAAAACTCCATCACGCATAGCAGGGACTAGCTACTATGACATCCCCACTGATGTCATCAGCACCCAACAGTGCATTAAGCCATAGTATAAACATATGCTCTCACACATACAAATCCACACCCCCACACATACTTGAGCATCCATTTATACAAAGTCTTCGTACTGAGTTCCTATCAACACTACGGAGGTGAAGAGCAGACTCAGCCATGATGAAGGCTAGCACTAAAGGAGAAGGCTAATCAAATAGTAGTCCAAAATCTCTTCATTCAAGCTACAACTACTTGTGAAGACTCAACAATTTCATTTGCTCTCCCAAATGAGCATCTAAATCTAGCTGATAGAAAGAATTATAGCAATACCAGCAGCCCGCAACATCTTTGAAAAATGGCCAAGAGAGAACACGAAATCCTGCAAGGCTTCTTAACGATGACACTATCAATATGACCACACATTTTTCTAATGAGAAAGATCAAGAGAATACACCCAAGATTGCAATTCAGAATCTTCAACATGTGGCTCTCACTTAGATGAGGAGCCATCCCCCCTCTCTTTTTCCCTCAAGCCCTTCTCTCTCTCTCTCTCTCTCTCTCTCTCTCTCTTAGCAAGGGTCTTAGTGAACCGTTTGCTTCAGCCCTCAGTGGCTTGTATGAGGTACTTCTTGGATTCGCACTTTCTTGGATTAGCACTTTCTTGGATTCGCACTTTGTCTTATAGGCCCGCGAGGCCTCTTGTAGACGTTAATATATCTTTCTTTCTTTTTCTCTCTCACAAGAAAGAGCAAAATAGTGCCGTAGACATTTCATGACCCACAACCTTTAGGAGAAGCCCAACCTTCAATACAAAACCCTGCAGTCATAAAGCAACTGCTTTGGGTAAGATCACTAGGATCAGAAATGCTATGATTTCAGCTTACAAAAAACTCGTGCCCACAGTGAGGTCGCTGAGATTTGAAAGAATCTGGGACCGGGTGGTTCCAATCTGATGGGCTATGTCAAGTTGTTCTTTCAGTGGTAACATTTCATAGCTGCAAAAATCAAAAAGGAAATTATTAACCTCAAAATGAACACAAGATCTAAGAAGATTAACAGAAGTAAATGATTTTAGCAGCATACTTACTGAAATAGAAGTTCACAATCAACAATATTATCTGGACCAGGTCGATGAGTTTGTCCACTGGATTTGAATTGTCGGAATGATTTAGGGTTTAAACCTGCTACGTGTGCAACAGAATCAACCAATTTCCTCTTAAGAGACTGCAACCGGCGAAACGTCACCTCATCCAAAGGAGCAACACAACCAATGCTCCCATCAAGCGTCCCGAAAAGGAGAGCAAATCTATTTGTGCGAGTTGAACTAGCAGTTGGTAACATCGCTAGCCGAAGAAACTTTGTAACATGCGCACCAATATGAAATTCTGCTCTAGGTAGCAACTTTTGTCCTTTCCAGCTCTCTACACTCTTGGGAGAGTATGAGAATATCTGAAAGAGAAATATACACAGGTTCAATCTCTAACTATTCCATTCCCAAAAAATTATGTGGAATCTGATCAATCTGACAGTAAGCATAACCCCCCAAAAAATAAAATACAGAGGGTTCTTAAGCTCCGACAAAAAAGGGGGGAAAAAAATAAAGAAAAAATAAAATACGTGTGGGTCCCAAGTCCCAAGGAAGCGGTGGATTGAGAAGCTGTCCCATGTACTTCGAAAAACAGAAGATGATGCCACAATCCCACATTCTCACAAGGTCTCACTCAAAACCAGCCACCTAGGGTCATGTGCTTCGAAAACAGAAGATGATGCCACAAAACTCCAAAACTAGCCACCTAGGAGTCAAATCTACACCGACTACATAAAGTATGAGATCTCCAACCGAATTTAAGAACAAAGTCTTCCAACCTACTGGGATGATCCAGACAGTGATCCCACTGAAGAGGAAGTAATGCTAGGCTGCCTTTGCTGGCAGCACTAGCACTGCAGCCCACAGGTACAGCAGCAACCAAGCATTGCAGAAATCAGAATATGACAAAGCAGATCAAAAAAGAAGAGTGACTTTGTGGTCAATGTTCGCCTTTTGTCCGACCTGATCAATGATCATTCCAACCTATATAAGGGGGCTTTCCTCCTATTTTAGAGGATCAGATGGACCAGGCTTTCTCCCACTCCAAGGTTTCGTCATGTCGATAACCTTTTTACTTGCAACGTCAGTTTGGTGGATCTTCGTGTTTTTGTTACTCCATGCATTATTCTTCACATCTCTCTCTCTCTCTCTCTCTCTCTCTCTCTCACTCAGACACACACACACATAGATAGATAGATAGAGAGAGAGAGAGAGAGAACATCTACAAAAGACCGAAGGGTCTACGAGAGTGGCGGAAAAAAAAAACTAATAAAATGAAAGCTTACGGGTGGGGCCACTAAATACTCACCCAAGCCCAAGGCTGATGTCTGAATCCTGATAAGAGAAAATAAATGCATTGCACTATCACTGCAAGAGAAGGAACCTGAGGTGACGATAGAGAGGGGA
The DNA here is from genome assembly GCF_047967505.1 of Dipteris shenzhenensis. NCBI lineage: Eukaryota > Viridiplantae > Streptophyta > Polypodiopsida > Gleicheniales > Dipteridaceae > Dipteris > Dipteris shenzhenensis. The sequence continues at coordinate 22,829,969 of NC_141599.1, forward strand.
GATCCTTGGCCAACAGCCACCTTGTCAACTATACATCAATCTGAGTGACGGGACCTGTGTATGTTGGCCGTGGGACCAACTCCACAAGCTGCTGCTGACAGACAGAATAAAGAAGGCTGGCGTCATCAAGGAACAAAATGAATAATGGAATGCTGCAGCTGCTCAGCATGACTAGTCTATCCGAGTCTCTCCCTCCTCATTTGTACTCTCGAAGTGGTAGCTTGTAATCTGAGAAGTGCAACTGTCACTCTAGTCGTCTGTCACGCCACATCAAATAGTTGAAAGCAGATGTCCGCAGTCCTCATGTGAGAGTCCGGTCAATTCTGCCCAGTCATGCTCTCCAGGTCTCTCTTTGTCTCATACCTTGCTGCTCTTGCCTCTGGTCACCAAAGAAAAAAATCCGTGATCGTCCTATGATTAGGCTCTAACATTCCCCCATGTGCTCTCCTCTGCGCTCGCAAGAGATGATCTGTGTTGTTGGGACTCGAGAAGGAAGTTGGCCGCGCATCGTTGATCAAGGTGTGCCAAGAAAGGGCCGAAACAACTCCTGAAGAGGGAATGGCACCGTCCACGGATCTCATAGTGCACAAGGCATCTGAATGCAAATTGCTTCTCTATCTTGGTCTCCTACATATTACATAAAGTGCAGATCCGTCTCTTAAGTGGCATGCCCTTTGCCCGTCCTGTCTAAACCTGTAGCACGTGAAAAGATACTTGAACTTCCCAATCGATCCTCAGTGTATGCGGTAGATGGATCTATGTGTAGCCCGGTGGTTTGGTAAAAACCCCCCTCTGAGATCAATAAGCAGTAGTCTCTATAGAAGCTGAGTTATACCGAAAGCTCCTGAGATGCAAGTCAAGTCCTATATGTGTGGAGATGTTGGTGGTAGCCTGCCCATATAAATTCCCAAGGTCCAAGCCTATCACTCCTCAGATCCCAAGCCGGCTCTAGTGCAATACATAAAGATCAAGGCCAGCCATGGCAATCTGCATCATCCGGATGTCAAGGTGCTAAAGTCGCTGATCATTACATCAAGCTGTAAAAGGGGTAGCTCCAAACTTAGCTAGTACAATATGATGTGGGATGATGGCTTGCTACTAATCATCCAAGCACGAGCCAAAACTTCTAGACATTCTATGTGGGACCAGTTTCTATCTAATAGATCTATACCAAAAGGGATTGCTATACATCCCAGCTAGCGGGACAAGTGAGTCAAAAAGAACAAACTTGGTTATTATTGGGGATAAAGGGCAGTGTGCCCACCCACTTGTATAGGGCCCATGTATACTCATATATATACCAGAGAGGAATAAGCTGGAGTAGCTTTTGCTCCACCATATACGGTGTCTCTTATCCCTTCCTGAGTGCTCCCTCTTCCCCCACAACTGGTATCAAAGCCAAGGAGATCTTGGTGAGAGCATGGTGAGAGCTTGGTGAGTGTGGCCAGCAAGGTCAAAGAGGAGCAGCCCGATGGGAGCTTCAGGAAGAACCGAGAGAACCGGCACGCGCTTGGCTTGCCGAGTCACCATTTGCTCATTGCTATGCTTGTGGTCGACGTTCATGGTGTTGAAGTCATTGAAGGCGTTTGGACACGCCTTGGAGCTGGTCACCGTTGAGTTGGACATTGCTCGCCGGCACTGTGTTAACGGAGTGGTGCTCTGGGATGTGCAACTTGCTGTGTATGGCATCGGTTGACTGAGTCTTTGCCGAAGTAGAAGTTTAGTCGTAGGGATTGTAGGTCATTGCGGAGCCTCTTTGCCTTGCCGTGTCGATGGAGGAGCCAAGAGCTGCTGCGTATATGTTGGAGGAGCAAGAGTTCATCTTGCATGTAGCTTTGGTTAAGAGTCTGATTGCTGGAGGCACTTGTAGGTGGTGAGATTTCATTGTTGGAGCGGTGTGTTATGGCGTGTGGGAAACTGTCTGTGCATATGAAGTGCCTATGGACCATTGCTATAATCCGATGGACTCTGTGAAGCTGTGTGTCTTCGTTCAGTCCATGAAAGAGCCGCTTGCAATGTTGAGGTCGGTTGGCTATTGCATTGCAGAGAGATGGTCGCTCAAGTGTGCTGTTGTCATAGACGATGCCTTGATTGGAGCTATTGTGTAGAGGCATTGTAGGGTCGCTGTTGGCGAAGGCAGGAGGCCTTAGATGGTTGTAGATTCCTTAAGGGCTGCCGGGGTGGGAAAAGTTCTCAGAGTTTATTTCTTTCAAGACATGTCTCCCTCTCAAGAGCAAGTGACTGCATTTTTGACAGCAAGAATTTGCAAATCCATAAGGATTTAGGCTCGGTGCCTAACAGAGGAGTCGAAGAACTTTGGAAGGGCTACGTTTTGTCTATTGACAGCTCGGTCATCCAAGTTTACAGTACAGAGTTATTTACTGTCCAAAATAGGGACAGTTCGATGATCGGTGTGCAGATAGCCATTTTGCAGACTGTATCTCTTTTCACCTGTGCAGAATTTGCCTCTATGTTCAACTAGAGAGTTGTAGATCCTTCAAAACACTACAACTTTGCTGTTGGACGCAAGTTGATCCAACTTTTGGATCAAAAGATATTGATGTTTAAAAACAGTGACAGCACAAGTACAGTGCCATTTTTCTTTTGCATTCCCTTGCATTCTTATGCTGTACAATCGCTCCCGAGCCATTCTCTCCCTCGTCACAGGGCTGGGCCCTCTCTTATCTAGTACACTGGTACGTGCATAACTTCTTGCACGTGTCACGAGGGTACAGCGGATGCATGATATTGCCGCTTATTTGGATGCCTATGCTCAGAAGTTGGATGCACAAATGCTATAGTGGTACATGCCATTTAGATACCATTTTGGTTGTCAATTGACACATTTTGGATGCATCATTCCTCACATGTTGTGAGAGGTCTCAAGGTTGAGCAGAAAATACAGCTTTGGTAGCATTTGTGAGGTGGAATACCTCTTTCTTGTTTGGCACATTCTGTTTGTCACCTCTCAATTGTGCTTTATACCCTGGTTTGATAGTTGTCTTGATGCTGAGTTCAGTGACATTGATAGTCACTTTGCATTGATTTGTTGGGCTGATTTACATCTTTTGGACAACTTTGGTCCTTCAGTTTTATACTGACTTTTCATAGAGGAGACTGCAGCAGTCATTCTGATTGAATGATCATTTGGTTCACCATCTAGTTTTGGTGTTCTATGCATGTCAGCCGTGATTGGGATTTACTTGACTATGGATTTTGATGCATTATGGATTTGCATTGATGGATGCCACACTAATGTTTATGGATAGTTGAGTTGGGCTCCTATTGCCATTGGTTAAGCAGGCATTGCTCATTTGGTTCAGTGCATTGCTTACTTGGATTGCCAGACATTGGTAGGTTACTGGGCTGCAGATATTCTTATTTATGCCTCTTTATGGCTGAGTGCTTTTGAGCCTAGGATTAGCCAGTTTATTTGGAGACTTGATTGGTCTAGACAGCACCATTTTTTTTTTGGTCATTTGGGTTGCCTATTGCACTGTACTGCTCTTTGGTTGTGAGCTATTGTGCCACAGATATGGCATCTACAGCTGGCAGTGCCCTCTTTGATATTGAGAGGTTGGATGGATCGAACTTCTAGTATTGGAAAGAGCAGATTTATCATGTGTTAGTGGAGAAGACGCAACACAAACCCATTAAATGCAAAGGTGTTAAGCCTAATAGCATTGAACAGAGTGATTGGGATGCCATGGATGAGCAAGCACGCTCTATCATTCAGTTATCCCTCTCGAAGTCAGTCTACTTGCGGGTATAGGATGGTGTACAAGGTGTAGACTGCCATGCACATGAGTTCTATACTCGTATATGCCGGATGTATGATCATAATAGTGTTATGTTATAGCATGGTGGGCTGAACTTACAAGTTGTTGATGGGCTGAAATACAGCCATGATATGCACTTCAGAGGCAAATCAACTGGTAGAAATAGGTCATGTTCAAGGGGGAATTCCAAGAGCAAGTCTAGCTCTCGAACTTGTGTTAAATGTCTCTACTGTGGAAAGTATGGCCACGTGAAAAAGTATTGCTGAAACTGGCTGAGAAAATGCAAGAAGAAGAGCAAGGTTAAGAATGACAGGAAGGAGAAGAAGCAGGTTGAGCTTCAGGGCGCAGATGCCAGGGTTTCCACTGACAGTAGCAGTGATGAAGGCACCTTTGACACCTCCTTCTTGGCCACTATCGTACCCATTCTCGATGATTGGATGTTAGATCCATGTGCTTCATGTCATATAACCCCTCATAGGTCATGGTTCAGTGCATATCAGGAATGCATTGTGGGGAGCAATTTAATGGGCAGTGATCATTCTATGGATATCTATGGTTATGGGGATATCCACTTTGTTATGCCTAGTGGCTTTATTCTTGTTCTGCAGAGAGTTAGACATATACAAGGACTTGCTATGAGTAGGATCAATACTGGACAGTTGGTCAGGTTATCGTGTCTCTCTGGGTGATCATGCATGGAAGATTGCTAGAGGCAATCTAGTTATGGCTAGGGGATCACGGGTTGGATTATCCTATGCATTGCATGTATCAGGTGTTCAAGATCAGATGCTTATGATTAGAGGGCAGCCATCAATTAGTTTATGGCATGCTAGACTTGGACATATGTCTGTTGTAGGTATGGAAGCCCTTACAACGTTGTGGTCCTGCACTTTTCTGAGCTCATGGGATCCCTTGCTTTGTGGATTGGGATAGTGTAGGCTTGTTGGGGATATCCTATGGGTTGCATGCATGAGTGTGCCAAATGGTCAGGTCCATGAGGGGGAATGCAAGCTTCCGCTCGATAAACTTCTGCAAAAATTCATTGGAGTTATTGCTAAACAATATATTTAGAAATTCTTCCTCATTCTAGCGGACCTATTCCCTCTTCTTCCGATGGACCAAACAGTGATATTCTCATTTGGTCTTGGCCTCAGACGGAAGATGATGCTTAGTCTCTAATCTAAGCTGACGGCACAAGGCCTTACATTCATTATCGTGCTAGCTATTCCAAGGTACCAATCCTATGGGTGGCAGGCAAGGTTGGATCTATTGGTATACGGAAAGGACTAGAGTGTCGTATCATGAAGGGGGTTGACGAGTGTGGCTCTATCCTCTAGTAGGGGAATATCATCAATGTTAGCAAGCACAGTAGAGAGCTGGGCAGCAGAGACGAGGGCTAGTCTGTGACCTAAAGTGGATCTCCTGATTAGGTGGTGTATGTGGGATAAGATGTTCTCAGTGATGGGTGTGACAAATAAGCTAAAACCAGATAAGGTATGGTCAGCTCCGGATGGGAGTGGGGGTGTAGAGAAGTCTATGATGGGAGCGGCAAAGGCAAGGGACCCCATGAGGTTGTCAACTACACTAGACCCTCCTCCATGTGGGAAGCATGTGACCCCATTGGAGGAGGGCCATTGCTCCAGATCATTGTAGCTGATGAGATCATGATTCTTGCCCAAGGTCTATGAAAGTATGCCCATATGATGTGACAGAGGATCATCAATCTATGCAA